>NW_028263383.1:24522211-24639711 GCF_051168715.1 Poecilia mexicana
TACCAGAGGCCTGGGAGCTTGAGGGTTCTGCGCAGTATCTTGGCTGTGCCTAGAACTGCACAACCTACACCTTGTCTCTATTACTCTGGTGTTTAGGGCCTGTTCCTGGGTGGCCAGGATGAGGGCCTCTGTGCTGTCCTTGAGTCCAGCTCTGTTCCCCATTGCCTGAGACATTCGCTGAGCACATCGTCTGTTGAGGCTTGTGTACAGTCTCAGTTTTCATTGCACCCCTTCATCTCTTCCATTGGCCAGCTAATTATTCCGGCAGGGTATCTGATTACTGGTAAGGCATAGCTGTTTATTGCACGGATCTTGTTCTTGCCATTGAGCTGGCTTCTCAGGACTTGCCTTATTCGTTGGAGGTATTTGGCTGTGGCTCCTTTCCTTGTGACCTTGTGTCATCCATGTAGAGGAGGTGACTGATTGTGGCCCCATTCTTGAGTCGGTATCCGTAGCCAGTCTTGTTGATGATTTGGCTGAGGGGGTTCAGGCCTATGCAGAACAGCAGTGGGAACAGAGCATCTCCTTGGTATATGCCACATTTGATGGACACTTGTGCAAGGGTTTTGCAGTCTCGGGCGACTGTGTGGTCTACAAGGAGTTGGTGTTTGGCCCTTCTGTGCCGTGCTCATGTATCTATCCATGTGCCCACTTATCTTAGCCGCTATGATGCCTGTACACTTTAGCTGGTTGGGTGGAGAAGAGCCGGTTAATCCTCCTGGCTTCATTCTTTCTTGTGTATCTCTTTAGGCGGCTGGCCACGGCTTGGAGCCTTTGTTTGGCAGTTTCGAGTGCTTCAGGTATGGGCATCTGGCTGTACTTCTTGGGTACTGATCTTTTCATTGCACCCCTTAGGAGCTCTGACAGTTGGCTCACTTCCCAGTTGCCATTTGCGGATGTTGGAACACTGAGTTACTCGTTGTTTGGCAGTTAGTGTCGACTGGGGATGTCGAAGTAACCATTTCTCCCTCATTCTTTGCATGTAGCCCCTCTGACTAGGGTTACTTGAGTAGTAGCATTCCAACAGATCCATGTTTTCATCTCTCGCCCATTTCCGTCTTGTTCCAGTAGCCCATTTGTCATCAAGGTGCTCTGGTTCCCCAGCACCTGACGCAGACCTTGTTTGGCCGGGCGACGTCTGAGCCGGCATGTCATGCATATCAGTGTCTCTCATGGTATGAGGTAGGCTATATAGCTCCAAGGGTCTTGCCTAAGGACCCACACTGCATAGCTCAATTTCACTGTTGTAACTGTTTGCCCCAGCCTGGATTCGAACCCGGGTGGAAGACTGGTGACTTACCCATTGAGCTATACAGTCAGCTATATATATATATATATATATATATATATATATATATATATATATATATATATATATATATATATATATATACACACATATATATGTGTGTGTGTGTTATGTATTACCTTACATGTGTATTATGGTGCAGAAAAACAAGATTGAAAGCAAGATTGAACGTGTGGGTTTGTTTTTGTTTTTGCAATGTTTTGTTCCTCTTTCTGTTGCAGAAATTGTGGAAAACACAAGTTTAGTTTAGAGCCCTCACAAGTGGCACAGACAACCAGAGGATGCTGTGAAAGAAATGTGTTAAAGGGTTCATGACAAATGACAACTTTTGTTGGAAAATGCCCCACTTGCAGCATTCTTTGCATTATTGCTAAAATTCATGAAAACAGAAAACAAAAGCTACTCCAACACCAAATGGGTGTCCTTAATGTTTATTAATTGAGAAAAAATTTTATGTTGTGAGACATTTCTGATTGTTTTTGAGCTTTTTCTTTTTGTTTGAAGATGTTTAATCTGAAAGGAGTGGTGAGAAGTAACAGTTATTTATTTTATCACTTCAAACAAAACAGGCAAATTAAAGTGCTAAATTTACTTTAATTTGAAAAGATTACTGTTGGGATACTGGGTGGTTGGGTTTGCTGCTTTTCCTCCTTTTCTCCTCCATAGGCCACCTATGGTTGACTCCTGGTGGGAATTACCGGCTGGAACAGGAGACCTGCACACCTGCAGGTCATCAACTCATCTGGAGGAGCTTAAGAGGAGGGAGCAGACAACATATCTTTGCCAGAGTGTTAGCCAGTAATGGTACTATAGGGTACCCGTGTCTCTCCTTGTGAAACTCTTAGTGAATCTTTGTGTGCCTCCTCTTCAGGTGACTTCTCGTGACGCCGTGGTTCTACCAACTGGAAGCCTGAGCCCCTGGCTGTTCCCTGTGAAACTCTCTCCTTGTGACACCGTTGGAGGTTACCCTCTGGTAGCCCGAGCTCCACTTACTCCCTCACAGTAACCAAACCTTCCTGGATCTCCTTGTTCGCTATCTCCCTTGCTCCGATCCTCTGTGAAAAGAAGAATTTACCTGTCCACCCTCCAATCCCGACCGTCCTCCATCTCAATTCCTCTGTTGGCCTAGCAGCAACCCCCCCCCAGTCAAGGTCTCCACCCGGATAACCTCAGTACTCTCCTCGGCTAAAATCTCCACCTGCCCAAGTAAGAACGCGTAACGTTCCTGGTCTTTTCATATTGCTAATTTCCTACAGCCCTCAAACTCGCCTCCATTTCTCCCCCACTTCAGTGAGCCCGCACCAGCTGCCACATTCCCTGGGACCTGCAGTTCAGATCATTGTTTATTTTCAAAATAAATATCTTTTACTGATTTTTGGTTTCTGTCTGGTGTTCTGGCATGTGAGTCAGAAAGATTCAACCCAACATGACAATTCCATTTGGTTCAGGAGTGGATTAATGATGAAAATGTGACAGCTACAGCCCATTTCATGTAAATGTCTAACCCTAACCCACTTCAAACACCAGTTCATTGCAAATCTCCCTTTACATTTTGATAGGCTGTAGCCTTATTCTGATATATTTAGGTGAGTCCTATGCACAGTAATGATCACTGATTGGGGGGGAAGACAAAGTCTAGTCAGTATGATTAGCCAGGCTCATGATCATCCATTCCCGTTGGAGTTAACTTACTGAATGGACTTAATGTTAGTCATCATGGTAGGTTAAGTCATCATAACATTAGCATTTTTATCAGCTTTTTTTTTTTTACTTGGAAAAAGCAAAATTAACTTGGTAACATTGTTGCCTTACAAGACGGTCCTACGTTTAAATCCCAGCCTGGAGTCTTTGCCTTGGGTTTGGATCTTCTGCCTGTGATATGTACAGATTTTTTTCTCTTTTTTTTGGTACATTCTCTGGCTGCCTTTTAGAGTCCAAAACGACTATTAAATTGAGCTTAATTTCCCCTAGGAATGAGTGTGTGCATACCTGGTCTCTCTCTAACTAGCCGGTAGAATGATCTTTTTTTTTTTCTGAGGGATATTAAGTTATGCCACGTCCAAACACAGACAAAGAGGAAATGATCTCTTGTGGTGTGACGACACACAGACTATTTAAGCAAAGTTCCTGCAACTCTTTTGACTTCAGTTTTCAGCCCTACAGCATGGAGGAGATCTACGTCAGGCATGTGGAGCTGCTCGGCTTTGAGAAACGCTTCTTTCCAAGTCAGCACTACGTGAGTCAATCTAAAACACAAAATGTGCCAAAAAAGACTTTTTTAAATCTTGAAGTCAGGGTTTAAGAAAATAAATGTTTGTTGATCTTTAACAAACATTTTTCTAAGGCATTCAGTGTTCATGTGTTTAAAATGTCGTGCAGGTATACAGGCTGATGGTGAAATGGAGCGATGAGTCAGAGAAGCTGATCTACAGGACGTATCCTGAGATCCACACTTTTCATGTTAGTTCCCCTGTAGTTTGTTGCTAAAGCTCTGCCAAATTTAAAACATGCACAGCTTCTGAAATGTTCCCTTTGGGTTTTCCTTGCAGAAATCTCTGAAGGAAATGTTTCCCATTGAAGCTGGACAAATAGACAAGAGGGACAGAGTAATCCCATCACTTCCAGGTAAAAAACAAACAAAACATAATTTAAGCATTTAAAGTTGTAAATTATACCCTTATTATAAATGATACATCTTCTGGTGTAGCCACTATTAGAGAATATCAAAATAAGTTCACTGTATGTAAAACCCCTTCATATTCTGCAATCATCCTCCAGGAAGCACCTGCCATTAACAAACATGTGGCTGAATTCACTTCCCTTTTTCTTTCATGTAAAGCTGAGATGAACCAGATGAGCTGGAACTAATGTTTAAATTCACCCAGAGATGATACAAAATAATTCAGAATTTAGCTCAAGGGAATTTTAGTTTCTACATGAGTTGTTCATGCATAAAGCTGAACTTTTCTGAGGTCAGGTTACAATGAACTGAATACTTCATATATCTTCAATATATATATTGGTTTGGTTTCAGTCTTGATTTTGTTTTAGGGGCCAGTAGGTGTGAGCTTTTCTTCTGAAGGAATGTGAGATTCTAGTTTCACCATCTGCAGTTGACTATATGAGCAACGTCACCATACAAATAAAAAATAATATTTAGTATCATCTAAAGGGCCTGTTTATCTTAGAAATGAGCAGCAGGTGATTTTTGTTTTATTCAGAGAACTGAAATTTTACAGTTTTCCTTCTCATTTTTTTGTTTTTGCAACTGTAACTGTGTTTGTTAAACTCCTACAGATCAGTCCTTCATGAGTTCTTCTGTTTAAGATGACTCATAGAGACTCATATAATCTTCTCAGAATAAGGCCATTTGTGTTGACAAATGTCTACTTTGATTAATGACTAATATAGAATAGAATAGAATAGACCTTTATATCATCTGTGGGAAAATTCTTGCAAACCAGCAACAAAATGACATAAGCGAGATGAAGCATGTAAATTTACACAAAACTAACGATATAAAAACCAAAGCAGAACATAATCTATAAAGATGGCAAATGGACAGCATAGGAAAATACTGTTTCAATATTAAAAAATATCTGATAATATTGTTTGTTTTGGGTTTTTCAAACATGAATTGGAATTTACCATTGCTAGAAATACGACATTTTTCACGGTAATGATGAATATTATGATAAATGTCCATCCCTCTGCTTTGCTGCAGTTATCCTCATTAATAATCCTCACCTTTGATGAAAATGCTGAACTAAATGAGTTTCAAATGTGTTGTTCAAAATTTATTCGGCACTAGAACTAAACTAGACCATCACTCAGCAAGTCTTGTGAAACCAGACCTCTTTCTTATGAGTTACAAAAAGGATACAAGCTAAATGAACATCTGGGTGTGTTTTTTAGTAATATTTCTTGTATTTGATTCAGACTGAACATTGATGCCTCTGATGTTTGGTGAATTGATCCATTTCATACAGGAAGCTCTTTATGGCTGCAGGCAACTATATTGGCATAGCTCAGGACTTCTGCTTTCCATTTGCATCTGAACTGTCCTTAAAAATCATTTGGGACATAGTGAAAACAGATTTATGTCATTATCTACTCAGAAATGCATATCTTTGGCTCCTGTCTTCCTCCATCTTGTTGTGTTTCTTTCCAATAAAGAGAGCAAAGCTGTCAATTTCCTTAAAATATCAAATTTGCTGTTTGTGTATTCCATAATTATCAAGAGCGCTGACCATATTTGCAGTTATGAATTAAAATGTATAACTGCTGCATCTAATCTTAAATGACAAGAAAAGCAAATAGGTTACTCAGTTATATAAGCCATTAAGATTTAGAGTATGTCAAAATGTCTCGTCAACATGTTGAAATCCCACTTTTAATGCATTTTACTGAAGCAGTTTAATGTCATTCTGAGTCTGTTGCAAAGGCTCAGAACCAGAATCAGAATTAGATTGATAATGAATATTAAAGACAACATTTGTATATATTAGAAAGAAAATTAGAAGTTAAATGTTACATGTACAAAATATATTGCACTGCTAAAATAGGGTAAAAGCAGAGTATAGTGAGTCTTGACAACCAGATGGAGAAAACTGCTCCTGTATTGATGCTCTTTTTGAAATCATATTTCTTCTTTTGATACATTTTAATTTAAAGACATAAAAGAAAGGAGAGAGAATAAATGCAGGGATGATACTAGATTTGATAGAAAAGAGATCTCATGCTGTGGCAGTTAAATTGTAGCTTTCCCCATCTCTGTCTTTTTACAGCAGACAGAACAAAAAAAAAAGAAGTGAAATTAACTGTTGAGCATTAACAGAAAATATGCAGACTGTTATTTCTATTCAGTATTTGAGGGCATTTCCCATGTTTCAGGTGTTGTAGTTTCAGTTTTTGGCCACTCTAGGAACGTGCAGGTTATCACTGTTGTCTTGGTTTTGAGTTCCTCTTTAAACATTCAGCTTTAGTTCTGATTTAAAAAACAGAACTAAAGCTTTACACTTTCCCCTTGTGAAATGTTACCAAACTTGTGGTTGCAGAATGGAAAAGAAGAAGCAGAAAGAAAACTCAGTCCTGGTGCAAACTGCAGCTTGCTGCTAACTTTTCATCACTCAGAGCCTAAAGCAGCTGGAGAGCAATGTTTCAAATGGCTCTTTGTTTCTTTTGTTGCAACAGCCCATTTTTATAGAATTAAATATGATTTTTTTTTCTAATAGAAAACGCTGTTCAGGCTTTTGCAAGGTTCTGGTCATAAAAAGCATAGTTTTAGGTGTTATTTTGTCTAATTTTTCCAGCAAACGTGTGTTCACTTAAAGTCATCGCTGAAGTTTTCTCATTAAAGGAGTCATCACAGAAGTGTAATGGTGCCATGTTACTGAAAAAGCTCCATACCCTCCTATCCCAATCCAAATCGCTTTGGGATTCTTTGCTTCAAATTTTCCTATAAATATCTGCAACATTGATTCATCTGAACACATACCAGATTTTAACTGTGTGGCTGTCTAACTCAGATGTCCCTGAGCTTCTTGCAAAGCTTATAATAAGGAGGCAAATATGACAAATCTTAATTTAGGTCTGTCTTATGAAGCTAGCTTGCCTGAAATTTCTCCAGATTCCTTGTCTGGCTTAAAGTGCAAATCCATTCCAGTATTTCTTTGAGGAATATTGTTAATATGTTCAATTACAACTGAACAACTCTGATCATCTTTAAACCTCACCAAACAGTGGTTTGTTTGTCTCCTCAGCCCCACGATGGGTGGAAAGCCAGAAGTCCAGAGAAATCAGGAAGATCACCCTAGCTGAGTATTGCGAGTCTCTCATCAACTTGCCGGCTCACATCTCCCGCTGCAAACATCTGTCCTCCTTCTTCAAGGTCCGACCTGAGGACGAAAACCCTCCTGCACCAAATACGTCAGTATATATGACTCACAGAAACACATCAGCACCACAAAATGTTTTTTTGTTGTTGTTGTTTTTTAATTTTGGAAAGAAAAAAAACGAAAACTGAGTATTCTTCTTACAGAATGAAAAGAAATGACTTGTTTGTGGAGTCCAGGGAACTTGCCAGAGCCACTGCTTCAGGTAGGTTTTGATTCAACTGATTTAACAGAACATCTTTAAAATATTTCTTAACTACAACTTTTATTCACTTTTATTACTGACAAAGCAGTCTCAGTTGTTTTTAAAGGGTGAATCTGACCATTTTTGAACGTATGAAGTCAAACCCCATGAAAACAAACTGACTGATTTATGATCAATCTCTTGATGACAACAGTTTTTTGGTTTAATGATATAGGCTTATCATTAAAGCCTATGTCATTTTTTATTGTCTTTTAGTTTGAAAGAAAATAAAAAAACACATGGGACTAGATGTTTTTTGGTCTCAAGTCAATCAGATTTTGCAAGTGTTAGCTAACTAATAAAGGGAGCCATAAATTTTCACCCTGCAGAAATTTCTGGACCCATCATCCTGGACACCTACAGAGTCATTGCAGACTTTGAAAAGACGTCCAAACATGAGCTCAACCTCTACACCGGAGACTTTGTGGAAATCGTGGAGAAAAATCAGAATGGTGAGAGAAGCATCAAAGTTACAGAACACTGGAGGACATTCCTGACATAGAAAATGTGAAAAGGGGACTAGTCAAATATCCTCCACTCTGTTTGCTCTAGCTCTGTGAAATATCGCAAGAAAAGATTACGTGAGGTATTATTGGCAAGAGACGGTTACACAAAGTATTAACAGCAAGTATACTGGATCAACTACTGCTTTCATTTTTGTGTGAACAGGATTTCAAAGCCATGAAAAGTCTTAAGTTTGATCATCTGAATTTAACCTTTTTAAAATGATTTTATTGTGTTTTTTTGTGATAAACACATGTATATTTATGAAGCTTTGCCATGACAACAAAGTCAATTTGCTTTTTTCAGCCAAAACAAAACACCAAGTTATTTTGGCAATGCACTGCCAAAATAACTTATTTAATTTACTCAAATATTAAATCGACATGTTGTTTATGTTCTTTTACCACATTTTACAAGTTACAAAGAATATATTTGCAACTTCATTTCAATGAGGTGTTAAGGTAGTTTCAATGTGTTTTTGGGTTGTTATGAAGTTGCTGCTGGTGCTTTCAGGTTGGTGGTTCTGTCAGTGTGAATCCAAACGAGGCTGGGTCCCTGCTTCCTACCTGGAACCCCTCGATGGACCAGAGGAGGCAGAGGAACCTGAACCGGATTACGAAGGTGAGAGATGTATTATTTACCGCCACGAATAGGATGGTGGTCATTCCGAGTGCCTGTTTGCTGACAGAGATGTTCGTCTGTGCAGGAGAACTGCATGTCGTCATCCAAGCATACCAGGGGGAGCAGGAGGATGAGATTTCTCTGGAGGTGGGAGACACCGTGGAGGTCATTCACAAACTGCTGGATGGGTGGTGGGTCATCAGGTAAAATCTGAGCAAGCATTTTTTGTAAACTGTTCAAGTTGTCTCGTTTAGTTTTTTCATTCAGTTTTAGCCCAGACCTCACCATCTTCTCTCTATTGGTGTGCTAAGAAACTTTTTGATATAGTTCTGAAGGTTTCCTTTCAACATTAGGCATGGTTTCTTCAATAAACCAGTCAGGATGCTGCTGATTTGTATATCAAACATCTTTTAGCTTTATGTAATCAGCTGCAGATGCAGAAAAACCTTTTTACAACTAATTGATTAAATACCACTTTTACTCCTTAGGAACAGACAGTTAATGTATACCAGCATTTGAGTGGGCAGAGATTCCTGCATAAAATATTTTTGTTTGTTTACCCATTTTAAAATTATTTTTTCGTTGTTTACTTGCCAGAAAAGGAGAAGAGACTGGTCATTACCCTTCCATGTTCCTGCAGAAGTCTGACAAGAAAAATGAAACAGACAGGACAAACCTGCGAGGACAGAGACCTCCACCTCGCAGGTATGCAGATGGACATGAGCAGGGGCGCAACTACATATTATTCAGGTGGATGCAAAAACATAAATCGGCGCCCCACCCCTATCTATCCGTATGAGCGATCGTATATTTTTACCCCCCGAGACGAAGACACGTGAAAGGTAAAACTCGCTGCATTTACATTTACATGTGCGCGAGGTGAAGGAGCATAAGGGAGCGGTGAAGTGTATGCGAAGGCATCATTGGGGCGCCGCCCCCTCCAGACGGGGTTTTGACGCCCCCTCTGGTGCAGCGCCCCTATGCGTTGCATGTGCTGCATACCCACTTTTTGCACCACTGGACATGAGTTTTTAAGCTGAACTTCGTGGTGTAAGATTAGAATCATTTCTTTGAAATCCTTTCTGAGAAATAAATGAATCAAGCTGCAACTCATTAAAACAGGAAGTGGAAGGTTTGTTCATAATTCGTCTGTTGTCATTTGTGGCTTTTCTTGTGCCACTTCTGAATAAAGGGAAGTTGCTTCCCTTTTTCACTTCACCACACAACTTTTTCATCCATTGATCTTATAAAGACATTAGAATGCAATAAATCTGCCCAAGTATTATTACTTACTTGCTAAATGTCTAGGTGCAACGGGTAAATGTTTCAGGTAAATTAACCTTTACCTGAAATCAAATGATATAGATCAGAGGTGGTGAACCAGTTCAGCATTCAGAGCCAAATAAAGCTCATCACTGTAAAGAGCCACACAACAATTTCAAGATTAGCTTTACAGCATGTTTCTAGTTGAAACTGCTTTTTTCTTGGTCCCCAATGCTTTAGTGGGAAACCTGACATTCCTTCCCTGGGGGGGGCGGAGGTGGGGGCGCCGATTTATGTGTTCGCATCCACCTGAATAATGTGTAGTTGCGCCACTGCTTAAAGGTTAAACACAGCGGGTCTGACCCACCACAATAAATATCATAATTAATTTAATCTTTCGTAGGAGTCTGTTTCTTTCTGATTTTTCTCACTTTTGTTCTGTTTATTTTCCGCAGTAGAAAAATCACTAAATATCTCTAACCCACAAATCTGCCACTCTGGGCGTTCATGTGATCAGAATTTGCTTTTCCCCTCAGCGGCACTGGAACCTGCTGCGCAAACTCTGATATGTTTGCTTCTATCTTATTACTTGGGCAGCAGCAGCTTGCTCTGCTTCACTCCCACCTCTGCGCCAAAATTCTCTGAGCTTGGAAACGGCGCAAAGTGCACCGACATGAAATAATGCAGCCGACAGAAATACAGAGACCTGTTGAGGAAAATAAATATTCTTAATGTTTAATACAGTTAATCTTACCACATGTGAAAAAGGTAGATTCAGCAGGATTAGTTTGAGTAAGAGGACTTTAAGTTAGCCCTGCAGAAAAGAATGTCTGTTATCAGGGAGGAACCACGTCATAAATGAACTCTGGCACACAGGCAGCAGAGGAGACTTCTCAAGTCATCTCCCACAGGGAGAAAACACTTAAACTTAAGGAAAAACAAACTAACAACACATAATACTTTTAATAATTGCAATTTAATTAGTAGAATACTATTTAGTTAAAATTAACATAACTTGAACTAGTCTAATTTGTAGTTTTATATTAACAACACTGGTAGTGTCTAAATCAGGCTAAATTTGTAACACTAAGTGAGCTAAACATATAATCAAAACTAGTATAACATTAATTGGAAAATGTCTAGAATGAATGTGTTTATATTGAAAATGCTCAGGTATATCTATAAGTGTTTTATTCTTAAAATCTGCAGTTTGATCTAAGAGGATGTAGAAGTTCTGAACCACTTTGCGTACCAGGCTTTATGTCGATTTAAAATTACTGCACTGATCTGGATTTGTAGGAATTACACGACAGGGAAATAAAATAGGTCTAAGACAGGTTAACTTTTGGTTGAACTCTGGTGGAAGACTAGAGGTTTTATTCCAACCAGGAATTAGGAGAAACATCACATTTCAAACTGGCATGAGAAGAGCTGGCTCTAAATGACCCTATAGGTCTCCCTTGTCTAGATAGAGAAGTGCCATAGCCCTGAAATTAAACAGGTCTCAGAAGGTAATAAAATTGCCCAAACTGACTAATTTGAAACTGGGTCTATCCATACAAAGAGAACAACACGCCTTAATCGCATAAATTAAAACAAACAAAAAAAAAACCACCTTTTTGAATAAAAGTAAGGGCCCCAGAGGAACGAATCAGATTTGCTATTTGCAGCCGCATGACAATCTCCAAAAAACGCGTTTTTTGCCTTTTTCCTGTTTTTCTATTTTTCTACTTTTCTATTTGTCTCAGGTAAATGAATGTCTGTCTTAGTGTGTTAAAAAGTGTCTGTGTTCTCGATGTGATTTTATACTTTTAAATGTTGGAATAAACTCTGAAAATGTATGGCGTGGAGTGTTGATTATTATCTGTGTGGCTTTTATTTCCACGCATGGCATCACTGAATCCGGGAGGACGAGAGAATAAAACGAGCCAGAATTTCATGATTTTTATTCTCTTACAGCTGCTACCATGGAAACAGATTTTATTCCTTAATGATTCAAATCCTTCTCACCTAAAGTCTCTCCGCCTCTTGTAGGGTAGCTTAAAACTTGCACATTACTCTGCTTTTGTCAGCACTCGCACTCACTGCTGCCTTCAATGAGTGTGGGAAATTTCGGTATCAAAGAGCCTCGCGTGATCCGTCGAAGAGCTGCTTGCGGCTCGAGTCCCAGGTTCACCACCCCTGATCTAGACTTACCTTCTATTTTCTGTCTCTATCTTAGGTCCACCATCAGAAATGCCAAAAGCATTCACAGCAAATCCCGGCAGAAGCTAAGCCAAGACGCCTATCGCAGGAACAGTCGGCGTTACCTGCAGCAGAAAGGTGTCACTCCTCCAAAACGGAACTCTGGGAAGGTGCCACTGAAGGAGAGGAAGAATGAGGGTAATAAAGAACAAGCTTTGATATTTGAAGCTGGTTCAATCTGAATGGCACCACATAATCTCCGTCTTCTGTATTCATTCAACAGACAACATTCCCGAAGTGTCTGAATCCAGTTCAGAGAGTGAGCTGAAGAAGGAAGCTCCAGTCATCCCGCCGCGGCCCAGTCCGGAGCTCATCCTGGAGCGCTGCACCGACAACACTCGCAAGAAGATGAGCGTTCATAAGTCGGGCTCCGGCTCTTCCTGCTAGCACCAGGATTATCAGGGAGGAGATGTTTCTCTTCAATGCTTAAAGTCAAGATGTGGTGATCTGTTTGCTTCTCATCACAGCACTTCTGATGTTTTGGACTTTTCATTTTGTAGCTTCTAGCAAACACATTTTTAGAGGCAAACTTTTAGAGAAACTATAGCTTCGCACTGACTGCTCTGTACTTTTTTTCTCACCCAAAACTATATTTAGTTCTGCATCCCACAGACCTCATTCTAATTTCAAGTGGCCTAAATATATTTTTAGATTGCATGATTTAATTAGGCCTACTCTCATTTTGACACAGAAACGAGCTCAGTTTTTTTTCCCCAGATATACTTTTAACTCCATTTTTCTTTATTTGCTTTTATTCAAAGCTAAAAAAATACGCTAAGAAAACACGTGGGCCAGTAAATGTTACTTCATCTTGTGTTTTTGTAAGCTCTGCTTTTATTTATTTGCTCAATAAATTTCTGAAACAATGAAACAAATGAACATTTGTAGAGTGTAAAGCAGGGGGAAAATATTGTGTTCAGTTCTTTCAGTTTTCTTTTTTTTTTTCAAAAGCCAAATGAATGTTGGCATTAAGAATGAGATAATTAATTGCAGAAACTTTATAATAAACAGAACAAAGGCATTTTAACTTTTGCTTAAAAACTTAAAAGAGCTTGTTATAATTTTGGTTGTTTCTTTTTTGTGGTTTATAGCCTAAATTGACAAAAGGATAGGGAAAATAATTCTAGAATTCTAGAATTGTTGCTGCTCAAAAAACACATGTTGGAGTAGCTCTGTTATGTTAGTTCTTATTTTTTCTGTTTCTAGACTTTTGTTCATTTTTCTATTTTTTGGCAAAGGAATTTAATGCTTGGACAATTATTCCCTCTGCTGGATGCTATCAAGCTGGAAGAATATTAACTCTTTTTATTTTTGGACAGCTACGATATTTAAACGTGGCTGCAAGTGATTGTTTTTACAACTGGAAGCAGCCGAGTTGCCTTTCAAATTCTCAAATAATACCTGAACTATGACCAGAAATCCCAGATGAAGTGAACAGAAGTCATCATGGATGTGAGGTATCTAAACATACAGCCAGACAAAGATTTAAAGAGGACCAACAAAAGCAAATGACGTGGATTGGAAGTGCTTGCCAACAACTCGTGGTGTCAACCAGGGCGTTATTGAGGAATATATATTGTCTCTGCAGTTTGAAAAGCGAGTTGTTGGCATGTCTCAAGACTGGAGCTTCTATTAGAGCAGAGACTCAAGATTCATTGCATTTACTGATGATCCTAGCTGCTCAAAGCCCTAATATGTTTGCGCTTGGCTTTTCAGCATTTATCATAAAGTATACTAATGTAATATTTATCATTGTGTTATACATTTCTTAGTCTTTTTCAAAATATCAAAAGTGAAAAAGATCCCGATCAGAAGAAAAGCAATGACCCCGACGTGATTTGAACACGCAACCTTCTGATCTGGAGTCAGACGCGCTACCGTTGCGCCACGAGGTCCTGTCCAAATACTCCTCATACATCTATAAATGAATTAAAGTAGATCTTGTGAAACGATCATTTCTTGAGATGTCTTTATATTTCGATTGTAAATATTACTCCGTCTCTATTTGAAACGCTGGAAGATAACATTCGACTTAACCGTGCGCTGGTTTAGGCATCTTAAAACTATCAGCATTGGCAAGTCAAAGAGACTAGTTATTTTAAGGAAAGCTGAATTCTAACTGTCCGAGTATTATTGAATAAAGGTTTACAGACAGTAACAACAAATGCCTACTAGTGTTACTTTTTACTTAAACGGAAAAAAATACCAGGTACATTTTGTCGTGAATACATGCGCTGCCATGTTACGTGTTAGCTTAACATGTAAACCGTCCTGCAGTGTACATTTAGGACATCCTCAGGTCTAAGGAAAACATCCTTACTCAGTGGAACAGACACCATTCAGATCTATACATCTGAAATAGATAATACCGGATAGTCCCTGGTGGTCTAGTGGTTAGGATTCGGCGCTCTCACCGCCGCGGCCCGGGTTCGATTCCCGGTCAGGGAACTAATTTTGACAATTCGATTGACCTTGACTACAATGTAATCTACAAATATAATGTTTCGAACTCCATATTTCCATAACTACTTTATTGTATAACTGCATTTTATGCTTAATTTCACTGACCGTCAAACAATAGCTATGCAACTGCTGATGAATGGTCCACAGCTACATCAGAATCTGCTATTTAAATCTTATTTTACCAATCCCAAAATATTAAAAGTTTTGAGGGAATTAATTCAAGCAAAAGCATCTGTACACCGATAACAGACATGCCAAACGTGAGAAGACCGATGTTTCTGCGTGTATCTCCATTCTCATCCCTGTTCTGCAGATTGCTTGTCTTGATCTACAGCATGGAAGACCGACAAGCTGGGGGATTTAGAATAGGCCGGATGTAATGTGATTGCTCAGTGCCTTCAAAATAAAATAAAATCGGATATATTGGTAAAAAATTATTTATGGTATAAATTTGCAAGACTGTCACCTCTAATTTCAGTCCAGTTTTTGCATTCATGTGCAGAAGCATAAATATTTTGTAATTTAAATTTAATTGGCTGAACCTAAGCTAAGCTACAAAAACATAGCCAATACATGACTGGAATTTATCCTTAATTAAATGCATTTCCCCTCACAGTGTGGTGTTCAGAATCAGAATCCTTAGCATTTTTCTTTCAAAGAAAATGTAGATGAGGATAGCGGGAGAGACAAACTTCACAAAGACACCAGCAGATGTTCAAAACCAGGTGCTTCCTGCTGAAAACTGTATCACTCCACAGCCAAGGACAAGATTAAGTTAGCTGAGTTTGATTTATAGAGTTACTGAACTCAATCTTAAAAATCCTTTAATCTGGACGTCACCACTCATTGGAAGTCTTCTGGTTTGCTATATTTTGGTAATATGCAATAAATTAATTTCTTCTTGTTTTGAGGTACCAGTTTCCTTTGGAGCTGCTGCTGGAGGGCCACACAGAAGAGCTCCAGCTGCTTTTCCCTATGTGGCTGGCAAACTTCCTCAGAGGGTTATACCATTTGTTTGCCAGGGGCAGGGAGAGTTTGGTTATTTTTTTAGTTTAATTTCTATTTCTTTAGTTTTCTTCTTTTTGGCAATTCGGTTCTAATAGTATTTGTTTAATTTAATAATTACTTAGGTTTGTTTAGACCAATATTTGTTTGCTAATTAATTCCCTTGTGTATCAGCAGTGGTCTGATCAGCCACTATTTAAGTTCCCCTCATGTCTTGTTTGTTAGGTCAGTTTTTGTTTGGGTTGTTTGTGCAACTGCGTTTGTCTTTGACCACCAGCAATGGTTTTTCTGGCCCTCTCAAAAACCAATGTTGCATCAGGAGATAATGGATGGATGGATGGATGTCAGGCTGTATGTAGAACAAATACATTCTATGCCTAAAAACATGGATGAGGAAGAAGAGGGACAGACAGGGGTGTCAACTGAGAGTAATTGCGCAAAATAATTTTATTCTGAAAATCCCCTGGAAAACAGATTCACTCCTTGCTCCTGCTTGTCACTCTGTCCTGCAGTAGCAGTAGGCAGTGCGGTAATACAGAAAGCTTGGAGAATAAGGACCCGAAGTTCCCTCGGCCTCGTTCTTCCAAATGCCAACACCGGACACCGAGGGAGAACTCGGATAGCACGCCCCGACAGCGGGGCGGCAGGCCGGGACACTCAGCGGGAACATGGCGGCGGCGACAACAAGAACAACGACCTGCTCGGTCCCGTGGCGTCAATAAATCAAAGGGACCGCACGACATAACGGACGAGCATCACTTAACCCAGGTCAGCGAAAAATAACACAACCTATAATAGAATGATAGATTTGGTACTCATTATTGGTCTGTCTCCCTGTGCATTAGATTTAATATCTAAAGCTTATCTTACAGTATATATATATATATATATATATATATATATATATATATATATATATATATATATATATATATATATATATGTATATATATATATATATATATATATGTATATATATATATATATATATATGTGTGTGTGTGTGTTTTTTCTTCTTCTTATCCATCCTACTTCCTCAGTAAATCCTTTATTGTGTCCTCATCTTCACATCTTTGTGGATGAAATTGCCGCAAGAACCCTTAACCTTGAAGTATGTCATATTTTGCATAGAAAAAATAGATGAAAGGAAACTACCTACTCTGAATATATTATTATGAAGCCCAATGATAAGATAGTATTTCCTTTACCTCCAGGTTTGTGAAACATAAACTGAACAGTGAGCAGTTATCTGATTTGCTCGCTTTCCTAATTTAATTAGCTCCATCATCAGTATTATTGACAACTTATAATTATACATTGATGCGCAGTTTTCACTCTCTGGAGAAAATGGGCATTAAAACTTCATATCCATTCTTGTAGATACTTCAGCAATCATATTAAACTGATATATTTTAGAGGAATCCTTTTTGCATCACACACGAGTACTGGTTGTCAGGGATTTATGTCTCCTACAGCGGTTTGCATAAGTTTGTATTATTGCTGTTTTAAGCCTTTTCTTATTTCGTTTTGTTTCAACCACAGACCTGAATATTTTTCATTCAGGCTTCTTCAGGGCGCCACTTACTTAAAGAAGTGAGATTTATATGGGTAAACTGCACACAGTTTACCCATATAAAACTACAAGTAATTATGTTTTCAGATTTACTAAAATTTATTGATGCTCTTGTGGAAAAAAATAACAGGGAAAACAGTCAAAATAAAATTTATTTAATTTTAATACAGTCAGTTTTATTTTGTATTTAACATCATTAAATATTGTCTCAAAATTCATCTAGACAACAATCAATCAAAATTCTCATCATAGTAAGACATTTTTCACAATAAATCATGAACCATACGATAAATACTATTGACTGTTATCAATTTTCAAGTTTAGCTACAGACTCTCAGTTAGACTGAGATTTAAACAAAGTCCTGGACTATTCCAATAAATGAATGGTCTTCCATCTAAACCCTTTCATTGCAGTTCTAGCTGGATGTTTAAAGGTAAAGAGTGGAGATTGAACAGAACTGATAATGTAAACCACATTGACAATCTGATGCATTTGAACTGCTTATGTTATTTCATGAAAGATTCAACCAGACCCACATTAAGAATCAGACACGGAAGAAAATCATTTAAAAGAGAGACTTGTATTTACAATATCTACAAGTCTAAATGTGGAAAGGGTAACTGGGTCTGAGTGTCTGATAGGGAAAAAGGAAGAGCCAAGTATGGTGAGGAGTTGAGGTAATGCAAAGTACAGGTTAATATGAGGAAAGGTAGTTTACTGGTTCCAAAACAAGAGTCCTGTATTGAAGGAAGTGGATTGATTTTGGTGTAGAGTTCGGAACAGAGGTCCCAGCGGAAGTATTAATTAGTGAGAGGGAATCTGGAATTTTGAATGAAGAGGGTGGCATCATGTCACAGAAATTACTTTTGTAACTTTTGAACCTATTATGCAAGATTCACATTTTGCACATTTTTACACTTCCATTTGGGTTTCTACTGCTTCTGAAAACAACCACAGGTCTTACAAAAAAACAAAAAACAACAACAACAAAAAAAACTACAGCCTGTTTTTGGCAATAAATTTCTGTTTTTTGGTGTCTGGATAATGAGCAGTTTCAAAAGCCGCCCAAATGTAACATCACAAATCAGTAGGCAATGTCCCTCACATAGCAACCCCAGCAAACCTCAGTCCATCACCTAGCAACTCGTCACCTAGCAACTGTATTGTTGTTTTAAGCAACAACAATGCAGCCTTCGCTTAGCTAATATCGTTGGCTAATATATTATAAACTTGTATTTTATGTGCTAGTGTACCAGCACATTTGGGCTGGTTTTACCACTGCATGCGCGATACAATGACTGCAGAAAAAGATGAGAATTTTATTGTTGACTTGCTATCCAGAAACTACTTACTCCATTTTTGTTGGTTGTGCAGAAGGCTCGAATGCTGCTTTTTGAAGATGTACGGTTGTATAATTAATTGCACATCTGTTTGCAGCCATTTCATGTGCGAGTGTAAACGTTGAGTGGGGGTTGAGGTGTCCAACAGCAGCTTATTTGGATTTAAAGTGACAAAAGGACTTAAAACAGGTCTTTCTGAAAAGAGATAAAAATAGGCAAAACTGAGCAGACTAAAATTTCATTATGTGAGAACGATTTTGTGAAAAAAAATGTAATGTGCATGTTTTGTACAAATCATAGACCCATCTTAACATGTTCAATTGAGCGTAATAGGTCATCTTTAATAGCTGTAATACAGTAAACTACACATTTATCACCATCGCAATACTAGAGTATGCAACATTTGTATCTCAAAATGACTGTTTTGTGGTGCAGTAATTGTTGGCTAATATATTATAAACTTGTATTTTATGTGCTAGTGTACTATTTAGACGGACAGAGTCTCACAACAGCAGATGCTCACAATGGACACAAATGTCTTTGCCCAAAATGATAAAGGTCACAGAGTGACCGAAACGTGGAAGAGAAGAAAAACGTAAATAAGGATTTATTGCACCAGATATCACCATCACAAGATTTTCTTTAAATATCCTGCAACGCTAAGTAAAACTTTAATTTATTTTTAGGAGGTTGGGACAGAGATTCACCAATCCCATTTTCTCTGCATAAATAGCCTTGTTATTTACAAAAAAACCCAAAAAACATTGGTATAACAAAACTGATGTTTTGTGCTTTTCTCCATCTGCAGAGAAGATGAGACGAGACCTGAAGGCTGCAGTGTGTTTCTAAGCAACAACAATACAGCGTTCGCTCAAACACACCATGGGCTACAAGGTAAAAGCTTTACCTCTTTGAACATTTAAAAATAATCACACTAGTGTTTAAGATGAAGACACTCTTCATTCATGGATTTTGTGAAAGTTTAGCTGGCTCAGTGTGGATGAAGATCTGGCTGATTCACTGCAGCAGCAGATGCTACAGATGTCACACTTGTTTCTTTGTTCTGCATATCTGGGGTTGCATGAATCACTCAGGTTTAACCAGAATAATCTGGAAGAGTGCAGAACATAGAGGAATTATTTCAATTGATGTACAGTATATTACAGAAGTCAAGAGGTGCTGAAGAATAGACCCTTTATTTTGATTACTTACTTTATTATCATGTCTAGGTCTGGATCAACAAGGCTTTTTATGTTCCTCTCTAAGAGTAAAAGTTTCAGGATTTTGTTTCTTAATAAAGTAAATGTTAAATTTCATTTGGAAATCAAAGTTCCAGAGTCTGGAGGAAGAGTGGAGAGGCACAGAATCTATTTTGGTAGAACTCTATTGGGAACTTTCCTCACACATTGACAATTTGTGCGTCTGAGTCCTCTGGGTTTTATCAGGTCAGGAACAAGGCAGCTTCTGAACACTTGATGCTTCCGCCTGTTGATAAGTTTATGGAAATTAAAGTGATATTTTCCAGCAGGACTTGGTACCTGACCATACTGTTGTGACAATGGTGTCAATGTGACTGAATGACCAGCAAATGGGTCTGACTTAAATCTAATAAAGACCCTATGGAGTATTGTTAATAGGAACATGAGCAACACTTGAGCCAACAATTCTGCAATGATTCAGCCTTTTCCTACATTTTATTGGTCTTAACCCTTGTGTTTAGAAATGGGGTCCAACCGACCCCGCACACGTAAAACCTCTATCATTTGCCACAGTCCTCGCACGCACAAGGGCTAAGCAATATTGTCATTTTCCAAGAAACTGATTTCTAATTTTTCTCTTACTGTAAGCCACAATCAACATTTTAATTTCATCTCTTTAAAACCAGATAAATTAAAGAGATTATTTGTAATGATAAGATTACAAAAAGGGAGGAAAACTTTATTATATGTAAATGCAACGATGCGTGGCATTTCAAAATATTTTTGAAATACGGGCACTGGGGGGAATCGGGGGACTTTGCCCGCCCACAGAATCAGCCGTGCCCCCCTGGACTGGAAACTGTTTGTTGTTTTTACCTTAGAATGGCCAACTCTCTGTTATTCCTATGTCAATTTGATACAGTAGAGGCTTCCACACTTCCCATATCTGTGTCCTCTGTCACTTTTATCAGCAGTTAAAACTGTTTAATCCGTTGTTAACATGTGGTAACCTGTTTTTCCGAGCCGCCTTTAAACGCAACATGAGCGCTACGACGCTGGGTTTCCACCTGTGAAGGAGACCTGCTGCTGCTGGGCGGAGCTACAGGTGTGTTAGAATCACGGCAGCAAACCAGCAAAAACGCAAAGAACTTTTCACAGTTTTTCCCTCCAAACTAACCGACTGAGTTGAGTAAAGCTGCTGGATGCAGGTAATGTTAGCTAAAAGATGACTAGCTAATGTTAGCTAAAAGATGACTAGCTAACATCAATACATCAGATTAAGTTTCTTAACAAGTAACCTGTAGACTACTGATGTTATTGTCTATGTTCAAGTAGTACTTGTTACATTCACTTGAGATCATAGTTAAAGTAACTGTTGAAATATTTAACTTCATGAAATTCTGTGTTGGAAATGTTCACACATTATTATCCTGGCTCATTGAAATCGTCTTCCTGTATTCTGCTGAACTCCAGTTGCACATCTTATATTAATGTTATTTGAATCATTGCTAGCTGGATTGAGTTCATCATCAGGATTAGGTAGACATGTCATGCTGCTGGCGACCAATCAGGTTCTGTGTGATTTGATGCTTCGTTGATACCTCCAGTCACAGCAGTCTGGCGCTGTGTCAGTCTGTCAAGATTAAATTGCACACTGCTGTAACAAACACTCAGACTGTTGCAATTCATAGCTTTTACTCTGCTTCATGCAATCATACACAAACATCTGCAGGATTTTTTTAGGCCTCATCTTTCAGACGTGTTAAAGAGGGCTACATAAATGTAGGGCTGAAATGATTAATCATAATCATGATCAATCGATTATTGAAATAATCCTCAACTAGTTTAGTAGTTGATTAATTGCTAATTGGAGTACACAGACTCAAAAGAAGACAATTTGCGGAAAAACCCCTGACTCAGAGCAGTAATTAAGTTTAGCATTAAGATAAAAACAGCTTTGTCTGTAAATATGTTTGAGCCAAAACTCCTCAAGTGGCAGTTTTAGCTTCAGATTTACTACTTATTTGGTTAAATGAGAATGTACCATTTTAAATATCCAATTCATCAATTAATTGTCAGAATAATCAATAGATTAATTGTTTGATTAAGTAATCATTAGTTGCAGCCCTACATAAATGTGTGCTTTAGTGAGGTCCTTTGTGGGGACTTTCTGTGTTTTCCCTCAGAATAAAAACAGATAATCTGTTCAGTCACTTCAAAGACTCAAAATCCAGAATAACCTCTGGGAGATTAATGTGAGTGTCCTCTGTAGAGAGAAAAATACAAATGTTAGTGTAAGTCAGGGACTTAGAGTGAGATCTGTTGGTAGATACCAGTTAAAATCACCACCTGTCTCTGACATTGTTCCAAATCTTACACACAGTCTTTTGTTTCACAACAGCTGTGTTTGACGGTGATTTACACCTATAGTGAGTCCAATATGAAAAGTAGACTGAAAGCTGACAAAATACAGTCAGTTTCCTCTCTTCAGTACTACTTAGGGAGTTACTTAAATTGCAATTTAATTTCCTAGCTTAGATGTATTACAACCAAATAAAGAATGTATTACTTACAATTTCCCTGAGAGAAAATCCCCAAAGGATTAATATAGAGCCTGTTTTGGGTCTCAGTGAGTATATTGCTATCGTTTAAAGAATAAAACAAACATCAGCATCACTAACAGCATTTCACCATGGGAGAGGGCGGATAGTGTAAATGGCCAACCAGTCAAATGTAATTTTAGTTTACTAAGATGCATTAATGAACAGCTAAAACTCAAAGATTAAACTGAGAGCATCATATTGTAGCTATGGTAACAAAATAATCTAACAATGAAGATTGTTCATTGAACTTTTACAATGTAAACTTACCAGCTCCTTAAAATCTTAAATTTAAATGTTAAACAATTTATAATCTTTTAATTGAGCTGTGCTGAAACCATCCATTTTCTTACACCCTTGTCCCTTAGTGGGGTCAGGAGGGTTGTTGGTGCCCATCTCCAGCTAACGTTCTGGGCGAGAGGCGGGGTCACCCTGGAGAGGTCACCAGTCTGTCGCAGGGCAACACAGAGACAGATAGGACACACAACCATGCACACACACTCACACCTAGGGAGAATTTAGAGAGACCAATTAACCTGACAGTCATGTTTTTGGACTGTGGGAGGAAACTGGAGTACCTGGAGAAAACCCACCATGCACAGGGAGAACATGCAAACTCCACGCAGAAGGACCGGGGCTGGGAATTGAACCCAGAACCTTCTTGCTGCAAGGCAACAGCTCTACCAACTGCACCACTGTGCAGCCCCCTGAAACTTTTAAATCAAATTAAACAGCATTGATATTCTCTTAGTTAATTTATGCCTTGGGCCGGTTTTAAATGTGATCAGCGTTACATCATGTTTTTAGATCCACTAACTAAAGACTTGATTTGGATTTAACAGAAATGTAAATAATTAATATTTATTTTGTGTTTTTTTTATTTTATTTGACCTTTTAAAACTAAAATTGTGGGTGTAAATATTGTTGGCAATGTCTTCCAGTAACATAATTACCAGGTAGTATTTTATGTTTCCTGTCAACTTAACATTGTTTAATACAAAAACATGGCGCCTGACCACCTGGCTCAGCAGGTTTTCTGTGGGAATCCCTGCATTGTCCACCATTATGGAGTGCCTTTCTGCCATAGCTGTTGGTCTCAGAGCAAAGCTTCATAATTCTTTTCTTTCCTGAGTGACTGCAGTTCACTATCTTATTTTGTCTGTTTACAATTTGAACATGGCCCATGAAACCGACCGCACCATTCCTTGACCCCGTTCAGTTCTAAGCCCATATAGCAATGGTATGGTACAGTTAGGCGGAACTACTGCTGTCATACAACACAGTTCATTGATTGGGGGACAGAAGAACGTCACTGCTTGCCACAAGCACAAGACATAAACACCAGAGGGCTTTTGTTTCACATCGTCTCATTTCACGCAGACATGTGAAAGAAAAAGAAGAAGATGCAAGCAAGTAGTAGTAAGGTTTGGTAGACTGTAGAACTTCAAACATTCCTCACTATTGTTGACAAAAGTGCTATTCAGAGTGAGCCCAATGGATCTGTGATAAATTAAAAAGTTTTGTGTTAGTGAGTCAATATCGATTTGTCAGGAGCCCAAGTTCCATGCATCCCGGCATTGACACTCTGGTAAGATTCAACCTAGTTTACATTTTCCCAAAATTTGGTTTTGTGTTTTCAAGTCTCAAGACACCAACATGGATCTTGGAAAATCACTGTTAGGATTACGTTGTACAAGCTGCTACATCACTAAAGCTTAGCTACAGACAATGTTTCAAAATAAAAGTGGGGGGTGACTCTTGGTTTCATAATTTGACCATGTTTAGAACCCATTTGCTTATATATGTTGTGTGTCCTAGCTGTTGCCTGATCATCTGAAATCTGTATATATCCAAACTAATCCACAGCAACACAATAAACAAATACATTTTCATAAATGTTGTTTGATTAATTGTGGAGTATTTTATATTTTTTTTCTATCCTTATTTTCCTCAGTACCTCTCATGGCATTTAGGGTGTCTTCAGGTCAGATGAGTTATATAATACCTTCAGCATGTTGTTCCTGTGTCCCATGGTTCCCTCCCTAATAGGCATTACTGGAGAGTCTGTATAGGGAGGTGTCGCTGTAATAGTAGCCTGATTGTGTTTTCAGTGAATAGTGTTCTGAATAGAAAACAATTAATCATGAGGCAGCTCAGTCAAAGACGAGACTAAGAGTGGCTAACCAAATCTTTGTAGTATAGCCAAGAACCAATAGTGTAACCACAGAAACGGAGAATAGAGTTAAACAGCCAAGAGGAACAAGTCGAGTCTTTCTTTTTTTAAAATGCTGTCCACAACCCAGCAAGATTCCCTATGAGACTTTAGAGACTGCACAGCATATAAACCACATTTTCCACTTTCAAACAGACCCTTCACTGGAACAACATGCAAAAGAAACTTCTGAATAGGTTGGCATGGTGGTCTGTTACCAACCTCTTTTTAAATCAGGTAGCTACAAGCAGACAAATAATGAGGGTTTTTACATGTTTATATGCATATAATATGCATATATTTATGGAGAATATATTAACATTTACATCTGTTTCAGCACATTTTCGTAATTTTTTAATAGGGATCTACCAATCCGATATTAATATCTCAGTGATTCTTGAGAATAGGGACAAAACAGGTTCTATGGATAAAGCACAAAATTTCAATAAAATATACACAAAATATAATTTTTTCAAATATCTGACTAAACTAACCTGGGTCATGTGAGCACAACAATGGATATTTTCCAGGTATTTGGTAAATATTTTTTTATTTTAAACATTGTAGTCGGTGGATGATGCCTGTAAAAGCCCTTGTCCAGGAGTAGAACTCAACACATTATAATAGTTTAAAACAATTAAAGAAATACAAAAATTATATATTATGACAATTAAGTATAAGTAGTCATATAAATAATTATAGAGGTATCAATAAATTGAATTAAAAATCATTTCTATATATTTTCCAACTCCGTTGAAATTTGTCCCTAGTTTTTGTCAACACTGTCAGAAATGAAAAGAATGTAAAAAAAAATCAGGCATTATTGGGGGGCACCAGAACTTCTGAGGACCCCATGACGTCGTCTTTTCTCTTCCTTTGCTAACATTGCTAGTTAGCTCTGGTTAGCTTATTTTATTCTTTAGTTTTTTCTTCTGTTTTATTCCTAAGTTGCTTGTCACAACCATGATGTATCAACTCCATAACTGACAATTTACAAAACTTTGATGAAATGATGAAATTTTGTGAAATAAAAGCTTCATTTTGATATAATGTAAAGACTTAATGGACCTGACGAGCTACAATATGGCCTCCTTCAGAATAACATCATATAAATTGAGGTAGTTTGGCTTTTTTTCAACCCCGTCAGAGTTTTTGTGATTCTTTCAGTGAAATTGTTGTCAAATATCACTTAAATGTGCAGTTAATTCATTTTAATGTATTTCACATGAATTGCATTACTTCATATGTATCAAGTTTTTCATTTTATTCACTAGTTTGTCACCACCTTCAGTTCTGTGTCAACTCCGTCAGATGGCCTTTTTGTTGTTTTTGGTTTTAAATAATATTTCTTTTGTTTCTTGAGAAGCATTTGTCTGTAAAATGAGTAAAAGTATCACTAATGGGGTCATTAAAAAATTATTTTATATTTATTTTTGTCAGATGGTGATGACAACGTTCAAGGTCAGGTTGATTAAAAATGTAATATTTAAAAAAAAATGTTGCAACTGGGAGCCTGTACCTTAGCACCTTTACATTTCCTAAACATTATTTGTCATATTTGCATACATAAGGTTGAGAAATAACAAAAAAAAATTATGGGAAAATGAAAACCCTTTTTGTCCCTATTCTCAAGAATCACTGATCTGTATTGGTCCCAATATTGAAAAGAATTCTACACCAGGTATCAGTGAATAGACATGCCCTTAAAGCATGTCTATTCATGCCCTAATGCCCTAATACAGGGCTGTCCAAAGTCGGTCCTGGAGGACCGGCATCCTGCATGTTTTAGTTTTCTCCCTAGTGGTAGTAAGTAGCTGGTCCTAATGGAGGAACACCCATTTTTCAGTGGCAGCAGGGTCCCATGTGTCACTTAAGAACTGCGGGGGAACAATAGTCTGCACCTCTAGCAGTATGGGACACAAACTACATCAAAACCATTTTGTGATGAAGGTACTGAGATTTATTTTAATTTATCTATGCTGAACTGAATAAATGTTTGTATTGGTGGTGGAAGAAGAGGTTAAGAGAAGGGGGGAAGGAGATTACGAGACATGAACCAGAAAGAATTTTACTACCATACTGGTTTTCTTAAGTCTGACCTGAATGATTTATTTCTGAGGAATGACACAAAAAGGCCATTTTAAGTATCTATAGCTAATAAAAATGTGAATAAAAAGTGCTGCAAATTTCCTTAAAAGATCAAATTTGTTTTGAACAGAATAGAGAATTCTACATTACAAGATTATCACCATTCTGTATAAAAGTGTAAGTCTTCAGCCTTAAACAGATGTTCACATGGCAAACATGATTTTGTATAACTATAACAGATTCACATTTAAGATCATCTCTGGTGCCTGGTGTAATAGATCACCTTTGCTTTTAGGAAACATTATTAGATTAAAGAATTAACCAAAAAACTTTCACTTCACTAAAATGTGCTGTTTTGTGTTCATCATTAAAATAAAACCAAATAAAATGCACCAAATTGCAAAAACTAACAAAAGTTTTTCACACAAGGTCCTGCATTGTAACAGGACTTTACAGTAGGTGTCAGACATGGAAAAGGAAAAGTTAATCTGCTAAAGACTGATTGTGTGTAAACTTTAGAGGAACCAGAAGCAGTTTCATATTTTTATCTGACAGGAGAGCAAACTGCAGTTTGACTAAAGTGAGATTCTCAACTATGGATTATTTTTCATATTGATGTGCAGTGAAGACCATTTGCTGAAATCATGATTTAAACTGTTTGATATTTGAGCATTCCTTGATTTCCATGTTTAACTCATTCCACACTTCATCAAGTTGAGGACTACAAAACATTTTTTTGTGGAAAGTAAACTAAAATGTTCACTGGACCCTTCCTAGCAGACAGAGTTAAAACTCAAATCAAGGTTGTCAAAAACATATCTTACAGTTTTTTTTGTTTGTTTGTTTTATTGGTCACTATCTTTTCGATTACACAGCACAGAATTTAACATTACAAATTCACAACATGGATGAATTTGAAAGTTCATAAATTTTAGTAGGGAGAAAAAAAAACTTTTAGCAAATTGCTTGTTTTTCTGACTTTACCGCGATCACATATTGACAAGCAAAATAAAAGAGACTGTCAACTACTTTTTTAAAAATAACTTGTTACTTGCAAAAGGGAGAAGGTAACAGATGAAAGTTTGTGTCCTGTATGGCTCGGGTCTGGCTGTAAGTACATCCTTGACCATAAACTAAACATGTTCTTATTTCACCGATGCAAAAACTTACATTAGATGAAGCAGAAGGAAGTTTGCTGTGTGGTCATTAGCAGGTTAGGGTCTAATCAAAGTCCTGCTTCTGAGGTAATAAAAAAAAATCTACTAAATTAACATTTCAGCTAAACTGCCCAATCACCTTTTCATCCTAATGAAGTAAACCGTTGGTGGTGACATATTCACTAAAGGGGTTTATTATAAAGAATGGTTCACTTGTTAACTTACAAGAAAACAATATGAAAATGATAAATGTTCCTTTTTGAAACTTTGTCTGTACTGATTTCAGTAATGAGAGAATTCAAAGAACTAAAACATTCAGACATTCAACTCGAGAGAAAAAAGAAAGTCCAGTGCAGGAGCGTAATAAATGTAAGAAAGTAAACAACTACATTTTTCCAATAGATTGACAACTATATGGGATACATGCACTGTAAAAAAAAAAGATGGCCTCAATTTACGCTAAAACACTGGCAGCTGTGGTTGCCAGAATTTTACCGTCTTTATACGGTAAAATTCTGGCAACCAAAACTTACCGTATTTTTAAAGTGCAGTATTTTACCGTTTTTTAAGAATACGGTAAAATTCTGGCAACCAGAACTGCCGGTATTTTACCATACGGTAAAAGTATTTCCTAAAATATGGTTAAATAAAAAATTAAAATGTTGTTTTGCCGTAGGAAATACGGTCATACTGCCTGAGGCATAATATCTACACAAGTGAAAAACACGGCCAGACTGTATGACATATTGACATTTTATTGTAAAAAAACCCAAAAACTTTATGGTAAATTACTGGTCACTGTTCTTACCAGAATTTTACCATAAAAATTACAGTGCAACACACAATGAAGTGCAACTTGTCAGCATATCTATACAGAAAGTTATAAAGAAAATTAATTCAAATTAAACAAAAATACAGATTACGAGTAATCCACTTAAAGAAACAATTTCTATTTTAAAAATTCAGTTAAAAAAAGAACCGATTCTATTTTCTGTCCAGTTTCCTCACGGTATTACTGAGATCTGGAAAACAAAACAAACAAACTAAAAAACAGCATGTGTCCACATAAGAGAACCTGTTGTAGAAGAAAAACCGGTGATAAAACGATTCTTGTTCTGGGTTGAAAGTCACTGAGTTCAGACTTTGCTCAGGATGGTTGGAGTCTTCCCAGTCACAGGTTGAAATTGAGACTCACATGTTGTCAATCAGATGTTTCCTCTCTGCTGGAAAACAAAGAAAGCAAAAGTTAGAAAGATGCACTACATGAACATCATATAAATGCACCATTCGCTTAAATGTTTGTTTCACCTTTGTTGACTTGCGTATGGAGACTGGTACTTCAACCAGGAGGTGTGATCATTTCTGACTGAAAAGTCAGTAGTTCTTAAACTTTTGTTTGTTGTTGACAGGTGTGATCCTCTCTGGAACCAGACAAAATACACAAACAAAAACATAAATAAAAACAAGACCTGTTGTTTCAGGGAATTGTCTATCTCCATCCTTCCTTTTGAGAGAAACATTTTTCTCTTTACAATGTTTTACTTTTTGATCAGTAATTCAGGATAGATGACACAAGAACAACAACTCAATGCAGAAAGTCGAAGAGAAAAAATCCCCGAAAATTCAAAAACAAAGGGTTGATAAATTAAAGTGAACATCCCTTATTTGGTGTGTATATCACCATCAACTGTTTAGATTTGAGCTTTATATCTTGTTATAATTCCATGTTCATGAGGAGTCATTTCCTCATGAAAACATGTTTGCGACAACCTCAGATCTCCATGGCAACCATTCGGTAGTGCTTCAATGCTTCCTCATGCAACGCGCCACCCATTTATACAAAGCTCCGTCTTGGAGCAGCAATCCTTTTCTTTTTTTTTCAAATGTATGTACCCAAACAAGAGCGAACCCTTGTAACATGTTAAACAATCTTACGTCCAATTTTCAATACACAAATTGACTTTAAAAGTTAAATAACTGTTTTAGGCAATTTATGGAATAGATGCTCACCATTTATCTGAGTCTCATGAAGGCCAATAAGTTGTCTTCAACCATTTATGTAAGTTACAATTCCTGCAAGCTAGCAGAAACAAAGCTGTAAACGTGTACACGTTTCATACAGGCAAACAAATAGATACACCTGAGACAATTTATGCTATGTTAGTTTTTCTCAGTCACTTTTGGTGCATTTCTCAAGTCATTGTTGGCATTTACAAAACAGTAAGCGCATTTCTCAAAACAATTTGTAGAAACGGCAAAAATAACATTTGTTTGCTTGAAAAATCCTTAGTTCAGCTCTCAGAACTCTGTCTATTAACATATCAGTGACTTAAAATAATAAGTTTTTGTTAGGGCACTCAGAGGGGACCCGGAAATTCAACCACACACAGGAGTGTACAAAAGGGAAAAAAAAGTTTATTTTCAGATACTGGTTTCTGCTCAGGGAGAGGTCATCAAACACAGCACTGAGGAGAGAGGGGAGAAGGCTGGTGATGCACGGATAAAGGAGGGGTATCTTAGAAATGTTCGGCTTAACTGACCTGTAGAGCAGTGGACGGGTGGAGCAGAGGAACAGAGGGTCAGACGACAAGGGTTTGCAGGAAACCAGTGGAACAGGCTTCTGTGGATGCAATGAAGATCTCCACGAGGAGATCCAAAACGCAACACCCAGGGACTTTGTCGATGATAAGGCAGAGGTCATACACAGGAGGTCAGAAAGAGCAAACTTAGCTTTGAGGGGCAGGCAGTAATCGGTGGTCGTGAGGCAGAGCTTGGGTCAGGGTCCAGAAATCCAGAATAGAAGGGATCCGTGAGGGGCTTGGCAGGAGGGGTAAATCCGTGGTCAGAAGGGGGGGTCAAAGAAACACTGAAGGCTTGGAAGGAAACGCTGGCTCTCTACTGGCTCGTGGCTGTCGATAATCTGGCAAGGAAGCAGAGGCTGAGGGGTGTTTAAGTAGGGCAAGTTTAAGTTCATCAGTTCTCAGAAATGTAACATTGTGTTGTGTTCTGGCTATATAGACCATATTGTTGCCAACTGATGGTTCACAAGATGCACCTTCAATCTGTTTTCAGAAAACTGGTTGATCGTTGGTTGAGCTAATTGTTCATACATTGACCTGTTAGAGAAACTCAGGACTCACTTGGGAGCAGTGGCGCAAAAAGTGGGTTATGCAGCGCATGCCACGCATAGGGGCGCTGCACCAGAAGGGGCGTCAAAACCCCGTCTGGAGGGGTGCCGCGCCGATGATGCCTTCGCATACACTTCACCGCGCCCTTACGCTCCTTCACCTCGCGCACATGTAAACACGTGTCTTCGTCTTGGGCCGGGTGGAGTGGGGGCTAGAGCGACCGTATGTTTTCTACGCTCCTTAACCCTTCCGTACCTTCTTTCGGGGGGTGGGGGGGTTGGCGATTTATGTTTTTGCATCCACCTGAATAATGTGTAGTTGCGCCCCTGCTTGGGAGCAATTTACCAATTCAGGACAGTTTTAGAAAAGAATCGAATATAAATTAATTAAAATATGATTGACATTATGACAACTTTAAGACTTATGCATGTTAAGACTTACACAATGAACTTATGCTGTTTTGGAAGTTGAGAATTCAACACAGACACGTTTAACATATTTTGATCAACACAATTAAAGCAAATTACAACGGGGGAAAAGCAGAGAAGTGCAGATAATCAATTGCATGATCTACAAAAGCAAAGCTTGCAAAAGCAATGATAAACTCATTTTTTGATGTGCAGAAGTGACACAGTAATTTGAAGATTGAATAGGTAGTTTTAAGAATTTCAATTCTATTCTGAGAAATGGACCCAAACTGAGAAAAACTGTAAAATATTAATATTTAAATTTCTTTATCTGAAAACCCTTCAACTGTCATGGACCCAGTGACTTTAGTGCAAGTATTTTGGGGGTGAGAGTCAAGAGGTCAAAGGAAAATATTAAATATTAGCTCTGATGCCAACCAAGTATTACCAAAGTATTGAAACAAAAGCTAAGGTGTTCTTCACAGATTTAACTTGCATGCATGAACATTTCACACTCAAAGTAATTCAAATTAATTACTGAACCAAACTTGAAAAAGTTGCTTCTGCCATTAAAAATAACTTTAAGCACATGCAGTCTAAAGTAGACCAGAAATATAATCTATGCAGTCGTAATGGAAGTGTTGCGTCTGGGAAAATTAAATGTAGTAAAAAATATCTAGCTGCAGTGCATGTACATACACAGCATGGCTCAGAAATTACACATTTCTTTATCAGTTGGTTAAAGTTAGCTAACTTCAGTTAAAACCGTGAAAGGGACTCACCTGTGATGCAGAGATGTTTCCTCCTTCTCCTCCTGAACGCGCAAAAATAGCAGAAACTTGAATTCAAAGACAGTAGCCGCATCCTGACAAGGACCAGGCCTACTGGGCTCTCAGCACCCTGGGCTAGCACCTGCTAGTTAGCAGCCTTAGCTAGCGCACTGTGACTTTACTTTGTTGAGTTCAGGACACCACAGTATCCTGAGCCACGCTCAACTACAGGAACAGAGTTCATAAAAGAATCTTGCTGCTGATGCTGAAGGATCAAGCAGTAATACAAACTAGATAATTATTTGTTTACATGACAAATAACAGTCTCCATTTACTGTAAACCCTGCTATTTATCACAATAACAAAATAAAAATTTTTCTAGACTATTCTCTACTAATAGCACAATATTTAAAACCAAGTGTAACCCACAAGAAGGGTTACTTTAAATACCTTTAATAGTAGATGGAAAGTTAAGTTAATTTACTTTACTAAAACCAACACTACCAAAGTATAAGGAATTTGGGCCTGATCAGGAGATTCTAAATTCGGGGGAGCCTAGGTGTGAACAACAGAGGAGAGCACACAATGTATATAAAAAAGTATAATTTAATATAAACAACATTTGGGGATCCACATTGTACAAATAAACAAAAATTGCGCGCTTTAAAAAAAAATTAAATAAAAAAAAAATAACCCAGTCTTTTGGATGTCTGTCAAATGTTCTTTCAAGGTTTGTTTAGTCTTTTCAATGCGTCTGTGAAATATTTTTTATGTTTCACGGCTGGTGACCAGTCGGGTTACGGTCTACCAGTTCACTCGGTCCTCTGGGCTGGGGCTCGCCATCCAAGTTCTTTGTAAGGGTGATCTTGATGTCTCTGGCACAATATTTCAAAAGTGCACCATAAGAAAAAAACCTGACCTGGAAGAAGGTCAAAGTAAAGCATCTTAAAATTTAGGATGCTAATATCAACAAAGCAACAATTCAAATCTCAATCTAAAAATGCCAAAGTACATTTATAACACTAAATCTAACATTCAAAATGTGGATTAGAAACCCGCATTACAGCACCATGACATTAATGTCGAAATATTAAAACATGTACTAATGGGAAAAGAAGTAAATTTACATAGGACAAATACAACATACACAATAATAATGATATAAAGTTTACAATACAATTAAATTTTTTATTAAATTTGAACAGTTATTAGGTATTTTAGCCATTTTTTAGCGAATTTACTGGCCAATGACTGAGCGCGTGCAATTACTCACCGATGCTTCAATGCTATACAACCAGGGATTTTTTCGGAGGTTAGATGTTAGAACAGCGCTTTTGGAGATCTAATTTAAAAAAAACAAAAAACAGATTCACTATTTTGAATAATGAATTCTGCGATAATAATTTAACATTGTCTTACCAATTTCCAGGATTCTTCAAAGAATTTAACGTAATCTTCTAGGCAGTTTACGGGACCATAGACATAATATAAGGGTAGACGCCGCATTGGCTGCTCCGGCGCAGGAAATACGGCGGCCATCTTAGAGCGGTATAAACTCCTACTTTCCTCAATCAAAACAATAGACGATGCCTCAGCTCTGAGGGATATTATTGTTCGGATCTATGGATTATTGATGTGAGGGCTCCACAGACAGCATTTCACAAGTAAGATGGACATATTATTGTGTATATATTGTGATTATATTATATATTAGAATATTACTTTACTGTATTTATGTCCACCGGCGAGATACCAGCTAATATTAGCTACAGTGCTTGGTGTAATACGGGTTCAGCCCCGCTATGAAGGCTAACTGAGATTCTGTACATCTAAAAATATTAATTATTCTCCAACATTGACTTAGATTATATGACACAAGAGCATTAGAAATGAAACAATATAACACACATTATAAAACTTATGTGTTATAACATTCACCAGCAAAGTTTACACAGGTGGTAAAGACTATTATTTATATGTAATTCTTTCACTAGTAAGATACATCCCAAATCTTCCGTTTTTGTTTTGAAAGTTTCATAAAGACACGATGTGAGGAAGAAGAGGGAGAAATCTATAAAGAGAGACGGATTCACTGCAGCACGGATGAATCTCACATCGGATTTTGGACTTAATCTCAGCTGCTGAATCTCTGAAGCTAGAAGTCGGCAAAAAAAAAAAAAAAAAAAAAAATATATATATATATAAAATTCCCCTCTCACCCTATATATATATATATATATATATATATATATATATATATATATATATATATATATATATAAAATTCCCCTCTCACCCTCCGTGGGTGGTCTCTTTCATCCTCTGAGCTCGGGTCCTCTACCAGAGGCCTGGGAGCTTGAGGGTTCTGCGCAGTATCTTGGCTGTGCCTAGAACTGCCTATATATATATATATATATATACATATATATACATATATATATAAACATATATATATAAACATATATACATAAACATATATATATATATATATATATATATAAAAACATATATATATAAACATATATACATAAACATATATATATACATAAACATATATATATATATAAATTATTTATTTGTGCCATTATGAATCTTTATTTGTGTTGTATAGTTATTTAAATATGTATTGATATTACTAAATAATTTATTAAATAAATTATGAACGGCTGTGTGCTTCGTAATATGCTCTTTATACATCAATATCAGAATATTCCATTCCTATTCTATTATTTTAGCCACTAAGCATATTTAAATACTTAAATAACATACTTAAATAATACAATTGTTTATAAATGTTGCTTTGATAGATGTTTGAATATGGTTTCCAGTAACAAAAAAGCGTGTTATGATCGATTAAATGCGCTGATCCGTCACTGTGCCTGTTAAACACATAGGACCGAGTGGAGTGGTATACCGCTCCAAGATGGCCGCCCTAAATCTCGTCAGCGACAATAGGCGACAGCGGGGCATGAGGCGTCTATCCTTATATTATGTCTATGTACGGGACAACCGTCAGCTCTCAAGGGAGTTAGACGCAATCTGAGCTAAATCTCAGCGCTGCAGTTAAAGGGGCGGGACAATCAACCTGATTGGCTGATGTGAAATCAGACTGTGCCAGTTATTGGTTATTTAATCTGTCACTAAAAGCAATCACTAAAGGGATATTTCACAGGTTTTAAAGATTTTTAGCACTGTTTATATCAATATTTATGAACATATTTACAAACATATTCCTTTTTTTACTTTATTACTTTTTTTAATCTTGTTGTAGAATAAGATTAAATCAACATCTATTGATTTCTTGTGTTTTTAACACTGGGTTACACAAGTGTGGGATTTGTGAAACTTCAATGAAGGGCGACTTCACAACTTTTATGATTTTGGATAACACTAGAATTGTTCTTTATTGAAGTTTCACAAATCAGATAAAGGTTTCACAAATCCCACACTTGGTTTTAAATATTCGGATACGAGTTGAGAATAATCTAGTCCAGATTTGAAGAGTCTAGGTGTTGTAGTGTTTTAGCTAGAGTAAATTAAAGATGCTGATGGTAGTGAAAAATTAGGTGGAATTGCCCTTTAGCCATTTCCCAAATTGGAAGCAGCAATTGGAAACCAACTTCAGCTTCATCCAAGCAAGAGGGGCTAACATACAGTTCTCTTAATATATAAGACATCTGTGGTCGGCATAAAATTAATCTCAAATGCATCATTTAATCAAATACTCTCATAAATGATGGTGGCGTTGGCTGTAGGAGTTTGCTTTGCAATCGGTGGGTTGCCAGATTGATGCCTGGTCTACTGTTGAGATTTCAGTTTGGTGTATTAAAGGCATTGTTAAAAAAGAAACCAAAATATCACACCAGCATTCTGTTCTTTGTAAAAATTCCTTTTGCAGTCTCGTTTACGGTTTTACAATGTAAATATAAATATCAGCAAAATTTGTAATTTTGGCTGATTAGTGTTAAGTTTAGGGTAATTAACTGCTGCTAATATTACAATATTTTTCTATGAATTTTACAATTATATTTTTACAATATATTTCTGTATTTTCTACATTCATGACTGTCAAAATTACTTAGGACATATGTTTATTGAGTTATGATAATTGCATGTATTTTCTACAGTAATTAAATGTTTGTAGATATGACGGTCAGTAACTGTTGGTCTTTTGCCATTTTTTTTACCGTAAATTTACTGACTTTTTTTTTACAGTATAGGTATGTATATATTTTACAAACGTTTTATTTGTTACCTGAGATGGAGTGTCTTTCAACAAATAAGCAATGTCCCCTTGGGGATCAATAAAGTCTATTCTATTCTTTACGTATTGGGGCCATAGCATTGCATAGGAATGCATGGAAGAGACCTATTATCCTTCACCTCAAAATAAATGCCCCTTCCTTTCACCGTTAATGCAGCCCAAACCACAGTGTGCACCCCCACAATATACATATATCAAAATGTGCGGCTTGATCCTATGAGGGATGCTATTACTTTTGTTGGTATTTCGAGCAACCATGGCGACATAATTTGTGAAAAACGAGCCAAATTCAAATCAAACAAATTCTGACACTGTTTTGCGTCAGTTCACACAGCAGCTTGAAGTGACCCAATTCCTATTATTTTGCCTTTAATGTGACTTGTATCTGATGACAGTCTGAACAATATAGGTCAGATTTTTTTCAAAAGTGACCCAGGCCCCTTAGATATCTGACACATATCTGATTCAAATGTGACTTAACATCCAGGTCATATTCATCAGACCTTAACATCATTGATACTCAACAAATGTCCCTATTCTACGCCCTGATACACGCAAGTGGGAAGAAAAACAACAACCATGGCGGACTATAATAAGGATTAAGTTGTTAATATACAATCAATCAATCAAATTTTATTTGTATAGCACATTTCAGCAGCAAGGCATTTCAAAGTGCTTCACATAATTAAAATAAAAAGAGTATGTGACATTGAAAAAAAAACAGTGAGAAAGAGAGAGACATTTTGAAAAAGATTTTTTTTAAAAAGATAAAAACATGAAAACCCGCACCCCTTTTAGGACTTCAGTTAAATATCGTTTAACTGTCGTTTAACTGGGGCTCTAACCTTCTGGGACTTTAGTCAAAAACACCGTTTGACAAGGACTTTTTCCGGGGGGCTTTACATCATTAAAACGTATACAGTGAGAAAGAGAAATTAATAAATAGATAAAAACTAAAGATAAAAACAGTAAAAACATCGAAGACATCAAAACCCACACTCTAACCCTAACTTAGCCATAAACAACTCTAAACAGGTGGGTTTTAAGTTGAGATTTAAAGGGGCACCCAGTGTTTCAGCTGTTTTACAGTTTTCTGAAAGTTTGTTCCAAATATGTGGTGCATAGAAACTGAATGCTGCTTCTCCTCGCTTGGTTCTGGTTCTGGGGATGCAGAGCAGACCAGAAGGCTTCGGTCGGACAACAACTTCAAAATCGTAATATATGCTCCACCGTTAGCGTCCACTTTTACTTCCGCAAACATTGAGCACTACTTCTTTTTTATGGCAGTTGGCAAAAGACTCTGAAAGCTCACTAGATGTTTCACCATATGCTGTAATCTGTTTAAAAGAATTTGGTGATCCACTTTATCAAAGGTGGTACTCAGACCCAGGATGTCTCTGTACTGTGGTTTATCCTAAAACCAGATTGATACTTTTCTAAGATGCCAGTGTCATTTAAAAAAAAATTAATTGGATAAAAACAAGCTTTTCTAAAATTTTCCTTAAAAATGGTAAGCTGGATACAGGTTTGTAATTATTAAAATCACTACAATCCAGATTACTCTTCTTCAGAAGGGGCTTTACCACTGACATTGTAAAGGACATGGTGAAGACACCCATCTGAAGAGAGCAATTTACAATACTTAAAAATTTCATACTGAAAACAAATATAAAATGAATGACAAAGTAATGAGGGAATTGGGTCCAAGACGCAGGTGGTTGGTTTGATTTGAGAGAAAACTTTCCTGAGCATCTCTTGCATCAACCACAGCAAAATTGCCCAGTGTTTCCAGAGGTAAAAAAAACATTCAGTAGATTTAAAACCAGTATTTTGCTCAGATAAAATGCTAGTGCTAATTCACTCGATTTTTCCTCTGAAGTGATTTGCAAACTGTTCACAAAGAGAGTCAGTTGTAGTCTGTGAATAGTCAGTAAATTTAGGATTAATCAGATTATCAATGGTGGAAAACAAAACTTTATTGTTTTTGTTACTGTTAATTATTTTGGCAAAATATTAATTTCTTGAATTTCGGACAGCAGAGTTGTATATGTTAAGCTGTTCACACTGTTCGTCAGTACGTTACTGAGTGTATTTTTTTTCTGTTTGCTTTGTACCTTGGAGCATTGATTCATAATGCATTAAGATGTTATCTAAAAAGCCATTGCTGTTAATTTGTTTTCAATAGACTGACAGGTGGGAAACAGAATTAAGCAGACTGTTATTGTGGTCAGCCATGTTGAAACTGTTGGTTAGCATTCCGTCACTACAATACAACAGCAGCTGAAGATTACTCAAGTGTGAATAAACCATGAAGATCACCTCAGGAGGGCCGCCGAACTGAAACTGAGCAGAAAGAAGGCAGTTTATCAGTGTCTGTATTTACTGTCCGATGATCATTCTACCACTGATGGCTCTGTCTTGACAGCAAGGTGGGTAAAAGTAGCTTTTAGTGATACAGTTAAATATGCTGTTGGACATTTCTGCAGTGTTAACTGATTTTATTGATGTGTTAATTACTGAAAATAAAACCTTGCTTTGCATACTTACATTTTTTGCACGTCAGACTTATGCTTTGTGTATTAAAAATAAGATTAGTTCCATTTAACACTCAAATGAGTCGCTTTTAAAATATTCTTTAGCTTTAAGGCATTTGGAAAGTTTTATCTTTTCCATTTCAGCTTTAAAATTTATGTCTGCTTCTGGATTTCTTAGGTTTCATAGACGTTAATTGAAGTTTTCATTTTCAAATGGGCTTCATTTTTTTAATTTTAAACCAGTTTTCTCATTGTGCAATAAATCTTCAAGCAAAACAAAAAGGAAAAATTAGTTGGGACTGTCAGGACTCTGTGTTTTTGGGATTGGTTTTGCTTTTCATCTTTTTAGCAGCATGTCTTAGTTGACTGTAGGTGAGCCCTTCATGGTCATTTTAGTTTTATTATTTGAGGTTATTTATTGTGGTTAGAATTGTCTTGTCTTGTTATTGCTTTCCTCATTTCCAGTCCTTCATAGTGTTTGTTTTTTAGTTACTCTAGGTTCTGTTATTCTTATATGTCTCAGTCTATGTATACCTTCCTTTAGTGGTTCCAGTTAAGTTATTTCTTAGTCGGTCCTTGTAGCTTCCCCCATAGTGGTTTAAGCATTTCTTATCTGGTTATTGTTATGTCTGCTTCATGCCCATCTTCCTTCAGCATCCTAGTTGGGTTATTTCTTAAGTCCTTCTAGCTCCCCCCATAGTATTTCTAGTTTTCTTATTTTGTCACTTTAGGTTTAGTTAGTACTTTGACTGATTCTATGTCAATCTTTAGTGATTCTAGTTAGGTTATTTCTTTGTTTAGTCCTTCTAGATACTCTAGTTCTACGTTCCTTAGTTCTTATTGTTAGATTAGCCTTGTTTCTGTTTATTTTTTCACTCAGGTCTTTTTCTCTTGCAGCTTATCAGGTTTTCTTTAGTCTTAGTGTTTCTTTAGTATTAGAAGTATTTTCAGCTCCGTGGTGTTTCCTCCCCTTTGTCTTCCCCAGTATATCTTCTTAGCTTCCCTGTGCCGCCTTCTCCCCACCCATCAGCTAGCTCAGTGTTTCTCAACCCTGGTCCTCTCCGCCCCCCTGCTCTGCATGTTTTAGATGTGCCTCTATTCCAGAACAGCTGATTCAAATGAATACATGACCATCAAGTGCTGCAGAAGCCTGTTAATCACCCAGAGATACAATTCAGGTGTGTGGCAGAAGGGAAATACCTAAAACATGCAGGACGGGGGGCGGTGAGGACCAGGGTTGAGAAACACTGAGCTAGCTCCTGTGCCACAATTTGCAATTTTTAATGGTTATTCAAAACTGCAAGATTCATTTTATTTATGTAATGGTTCAATTTTGTTTTTGAAGTCTCTAAAGTCTTTTTAACCAATTTCTAGCACAATTGGAATTGGGAAAAAATTACCTGAAACAAGAGATGTTGTCAGTTGGTGTTGATGTTATTCAAATGTGATGTAAAAGAGATTTCTTTGTTGTTTTTATGGGCATATCTTTTATGAAAAATTCTCCTACAAAAAAAATGTAGTTTGTCTTCATGCAATTTACTTTCTGTTATGCGATATTTGTTGTTTAGATTCCCGGAGCAGCGATGGACAGGGTCAGCCTGCTGTGGCGTCTGAGGCGTCGCGCTCGCCGTGGAGCCATCTGCATGACCTTCTTCTGCATCTCCATGGCTCTTCTTTATGCCCTGTGTGCTGAAAACAGTGTGCCTGTCACAGACGCCATCTTTGGTGTGAGGGCACGTACCAGGGCTCAGCCTCGTACACACTCAGTCATCAAGGTTTGTTGCCATTCTTCATTCTCGCCGATATTAAAGCTCCATGTCCCCATGTCAGTACAGCATGTGTGCTGTACTGATTCAGGACAAACTAATAAAAACTCGGACAAAAAACTTACAAATAATGGGATATTATTGGATAAACTACCTTTATTTCCTCTGAATAATAAAGAAACAAGCTTGAAGTATGTCCTCATTACTGTGACCTGCTCAGGTGCTGCGAGGGGGAGCAAAATCAATCTACGCAGACCCTCAGAAGCACCCGGGTATAATTGCAGGTGACCCTCACCGCCCAATCCCCGTCTTGTCTTCACCCAACCACACCAACGAGGACTGGGAGTCTCCACCGAAACGAGCAACAAAAGCAAAAGAGTCCTCAGGCTTTTTTTCTCACCTGCTGCCAGGCCCTTTCACACGGGCACTAGAGACTCTATTTGTAGGCCGACGTAAAGGAGAGCTAAGCGGCAAATCGGGCGACTCTGAGTTCTTCGGGTCTAAAGGGATTTTAGGAGATGTGTGGAATGATGAGATGTCCAGCAGCATGCTGGGAAACAGGCTGAAGAAGGTGGTGCAGAACTATCAGGTGAGTTAATGCTGCCTCTTCACTCATCAGATGAACTTATTTCTTTGCGATTGCTTGCAATAATTCGTGGACGTTCTACCAGGCGATGAATAAATACGGCGTAAAGGTGTCTGGACCTGGTGGCACCTCCAACCGGCTGAAACTGAGTGGCAGGGAGCTGCTCTGCCAGCTCAAGGAGAAGGTAGAGGTCACCACTTTGACTTCTGATCATCAGCCTTTCTCTGCATTGGCCTGGGCTCCCCTGCTGCTACCGCCACAACAGCTGACCTCTGACCTCGGGCCATACAAAAGCTGTGCAGTGGTGTCGTCTGCAGGGTCACTCCGCAACTCGGGACTAGGCAAGGAAATTGGTGAGCTGTCTCATTGTAACAAAATGAAAATTCTAACCTGAAATCAGGATTATCGACATGTCTAGGCAGCAGCTGAACCAGGTGTTCCACTGGTGAAAGAAGAATGAACCCAGTGCATTTAAAACTATTGAGTCAAAAAATTACACTGAGTAGAGTTCTGGTCCATTTTCTAAGGCTTGAATATTCAGACCTATAAAACCTACTGAGAAAAATGTCTACATTATATCCAGTGTATACATTGACATGGTTTCCAGTTGGTCTCTGTTGGGATTTTTGAAGCATGTTTTGAGTTTTTGTCTTGTTTGATGAACCGTTGTGTCAAAGTTCAATTCACCTACCAAAACAGTTCCGCTCAGATGAACAAAGTTTGTGTTGCTGAGCAACTCAGAGACCACCAAGGATTGATTCTGAACTAGAAACTATATGATCACCATCGTTGCAGTTTTCATTAAAGTGACTTTAGAATGGGACTGTTATGCTAAACCTACTTTAAGGTATATATTATATTATTCTCTCATCAAAAGTGTTCCTTTCATTCTTTCATGCATGTTTTAAGAATCCTTGAATTTCATCTGCAATAACACTGAAGAATCTTTATGGAGTTGCAACAACATTTAAATTCTATTAATAAAGTATTATTGAATTGAAAGAGTCTGAAAGGGCAGGAGGTTCTGAAAGAGACGGAGGCCAATTTCAAGGCGCTGGATATGGCTATGATGCAAAGTCAAATGTCTTTTAAGCTGTTTTTGATATTTACAGCATTTTCATTACTGCAGGTAACATAGTTGATTGTGTTACAAAACATCACTCTGTTTGGAAAATACCGCCCATTAAAATCAACTTTCCCAGAGAAAAAAATCCCTTTTCCAGAGCATACATGATCAAGATCGACTGAAACTAGTTGATTCACATGATTGTGAAAACTTTATTAATCCGTATGGACAACTTGCTTAAAAATATAAATTGTATATTATATATTTCCCTGCATTTTTAAATGTGTGCACCCATACCCAACGCAGCTAAACAGTAATTCCAGCTATTAAAAACAACTCAAATTTATCATTATAACCCCAACTTTAATGACCTTCACTCCAGTCTATGTTGATGGGAAAACCTTTTGGTCCAAGCTAAAAGCTGCCTTTATAATTCTGTTAACATGTTAACAGAATTATAAATGTTATCTGCCTCCAAACTTAACAGGTTGCATATTTAATGTTAAAACATTGCTTGTGTGTGAAATCATGAACCTGCAGCTGTGAAATCCAAACCAGCTGCATAAATATGTTTGTTCAGACAAAATGGTTACATGTTGACTCTTTCTGAAGAATCACAAGACATTGTGTGACATGAAACCACATCGTGGTTCCTGTTTTTGCTATTTCTGAACACATAATGAATGTGTTGCATCAGTAACTCCTGAAGTTTGCTTCCTCTGAAACTGTGTGTTTTGATTAAACCCCAGACACTCATGACGCGGTGCTACGGTTCAACGCCGCTCCAACCAGTGGCTTTGAGAAAGATGTTGGCTCCAAAACAACTGTCCGTCTCATTAACTCACAGGTAAACCTCCAAATGGTGGCCAGTACACGGAAGATGTGCCCATGTTTACCACTTCATTACTTTCAGTCATGGTACATCTGCAGCTGAATGTATCCACACTCAGAGAAAAAACTGGTCATAGCCAAAATATTTATGCAGATATGTTTCAACCTTTGTATCTTCAGTTTCAGATTAGATGCAGAGTGAATGCAAATAATTTTTGTTGCCCACATTGAGTCATGATTCAAGGTAAAGCTGTAAAAGACTCCACCTTAATTGATTGATTAATTTATCGAGATAAATTTCTTAAAATAATTTAGAGTTGTCATTGTCATAATAAATTCCAACTGACATTTAAAACACCCCAAAAGTGTCTGGATTGTTAAGTTTACTATTTTATGCACTTCTTGAGTATCAATACATGTGAAAATATGTGTGCAATTTAGTTAAACAGATCACATTTCTTTATATGATTGGTGCCCTAAAGAATTGTATTACAAATGGTTGTTTTTCAAGAGAAGTATTTGTTTGTGGAAATATTAATGCTCTGGCATAAAGTCACAGCCATACAATTACCTGAAAAAAGAAGTAATAAAATCCCTATTTTCCTAAAACTTTATCTCCAAAAACAAAAGTATTGCCCTAATTGTTCCTCTTTCTGTATGTTAGTCACAGAAGATGTCAGATAATATCACAACTCACAAATCTAACTGGTTCATATAGGACAGGGGTCCCCAAACTACGGCCCGCAGGCCGGATCCGTCCCGCCTCCACATTTGGTCCGGCCCCCTGAACAATAGACCCTTTTCACAGTGACGTCAGACAATGGCCGCCATAACTCAAACCTGGGTATCTTTACTTCCGGTGTGATTTTGCCTTGGGAACCAAGCTGAAAAATTCCCACATTCTCATAATCTTAAGGATTATGAGAACTTAAGGTAATTTAAGATTATTAAACTTAAGGTAAGTTTAATAATAACAGCATTTAAGTGTTAGATAGCTGTTATTAATCATTGTAAATTCACCATTCTCTAACTGTGTATAAAATAAACAGCCTCCGATCGGAGAGTAAACCACCTAGCAGCAGCTTTAGCCACATTTAGGAAAAAATATACTCTCTGTCAGTGATGTAACGTTTAGAGGTTCACTTTCTGTATTTTATAAAACAGTGTTTACGTGTTAGATAACCGTTATTAGTCATTGTCAATTTACCATTCTCCAACCAGCCTCCGATCATGAGTAAACCAGCTAGCAGCAGCTTTAGCCACAGTTAGGAAACATATACACCGCCGCCTGTCAGTGATGTAACGTTTAGAGGTTCATTTTCTGTATTAATGGAAAATAAAGGACAGCTTCCAACAACATTGTTTAGAATAGTATTTTAAATATTCTGGGGCTGATTATGTATCTCTGCTCATTTCCAAGCTCAAATGAGCAACTTTACGTTCAAACACAAGTCCCCCAAAAAACGCGACCGGTGAATCATTATTTTTTGAGTTTAGTAAAAACAAGACAAAAGCCACAAATAACAGTTGGGCTTGACGACATTTGTGTTTTTCCAGCAACAAAATGCGCATCTCCATGCACTGTTCATGTTTCTGTAGCTGCTAACTGTCACAGAGTCTCTCCCAAAGACGCACAGAAGGAATAAAAATAAATACAAAAGAAAATATTAATGTGCAGTGATTTGGATAAATAACTTTAATCTGATTACTGGATTTGAAATACGAGCTCGTTAGATTATTCGTTACCGGAAAAAGTGGTCCGATTAGAGGAAGGCATTACAAAGCAGCGGCGGCACCGGACATCTCTGCTTATAACAAACAAACCCCTATTTTATGGGATGAGTGGCAACTCCAGTCTATAATTTAAGAACCTGATCAAGATTAGAGCCTAAAACGTTATAGTTCAAAAACAGTAAAAAGTTCTGGTTAAGGAACAGTTATGTCACGTAGTTAGCTAGCTAACAAAATTCACTAATGCTAAGCTAACGGTTACGCAAAACAAAAATACCTACCTTCATAGTAAAACAGGTTTTGTTCGGTGAAGAATTTCTAGCCTTTGTCTAATTTAGATTTTGTTGTCAGAGAAAATTGGTTTGCAAATCGTGATCTATCTTCAAATCTTATTTTAGATAAATGTTTTAGAGACTGTGTAAACTCCATGCTCCGGTGTTCTGTCTGATCAACATATGCTGTCAGATATATATATATATATATATATATATATATATATATATATATATATATATATATATATATATATATATGAAATAAACAACTTTATCATTACTTACTATGTACACCGGAACTAAGGATACACAGCTTCGAGCCAAAACGGAAGTTGTGTGACGTCATGTGAAAAGGATCTATACCAGAAAGCATTCAGATTTTTTTTTTCATTTATTGGATTTTCCGGTTTATATGTGGATTTTTCTTCAACCACCAGGGGGCTCTTTAGCCAGGAAGTGTGTCCTGTAAACTGTGGATGTTTTGTTTTGTTTTGCATGGCACATTGCTATGTGAGCAGATGAACACGTGTCTGTTATGAACTCTGCATTCCAGAAGCGATGCCTGTAAGTAGCAACTTATACTTCAAAACGAGCCTTTATGTTAACATATGATAAATTAACATATTATAGTTACATTCCCTCAATGGAATATATACTAGTCAGTCCCAGTGACCGTTTCACTCATGGTTTTTGCCCATGTGCTTTATGGGTAAAAAATCAATCGAGAAACGCTAACTTTTTGTGAAAGGACAGAAATTGTAAATGCACAACAAAAATAACCACAAGAACATTTTGATAATTACGCCAATAACTTTCTTTAAAAACTGAATAATCATAAAATAAACTTGCATAAACCAAAAAAAAAAGTTAGTCCAGAGAGATTGCAAGCTATTTAAAAGAAAAATGCATGTTGTACTCCTTACTGGGTAAAAAAGGAACAAAGAAAAAATAAATAATATATATATATATATATATATATATATATATATATATATATATATATATATATATATATATATCCAGTTCCTTTTTATAAACCTCAGTGTTTAGAGATAAAGAAGAAACTCATGTAGCTCACAAAGGAGTGGAACGAAGACTGACATCGTCGCCCTTCGACATCAAAACTGTTAATTGCTTTCTGTTGGTCTATGAAATATATCCCAATGAAATAATTTACCTTTGTAGTTGCAACAAGAACTTCAAAGGTAAAGTGTAGAACTACAAATGCTACAATGTCAGTATTCAGGTTAACAATGTTATGAAATCTTAAAACACTCCAAATAAGCCAGTTTAATAAAAATATTTAATTCCTGATTCATCCCTCACTTTTTAAAATTTTTATTTGATTTCACAATTGTTTTCAGTGTAGTATGTGGATGTCTTTATAATTTTTTTTAGCTGGAAAAAGGCTAATCTTTTCTTACTCCTCTGCAGGTCTCAGTGTAGTTTTAGTATCATATTGCAACATGCTGGTATTACTCATTTAGGTGAAGTTTGTTATGCAAAGTGCAATCAAGTTGACTTGTCTTGTGGTAGAAAAAGCATCTGCCCTCAGCAGGAAGTGAAGAGGATTTAAACAAAGTTTTTGTCTTCCAGGTGATGGCATCTGATGACCATCGCTTCCTGTCCAGTTCTCTGTACAGCTCAGGTGTTCTGGTGGCCTGGGACCCCGCCCCCTTTTTCTCCAACCTCACTCAGGTGATTTTTTTTTTTTTTTTTTGTCAGTTTCCTCTTCATTATACTTTTCATTTAACCCTTCTTGACAACCTGCCTGTGGTTGTTTCCTCTGACAGTTTGACTTTTTATTATTTGTTTATTTCATGATTAACAGATAAATTAAATGTGTCACATGCTGACATAAACAACATTTTGAATAAAAAGGAGTGGTTTGAATAAGAAAATCTGGCATAATCTATCTGAAACTTTTCTCCATGTGCTATTTCTCCGTCCTCCAGTGGTACAACCACACAGACTATCCCATCTTCAATCAGTATCAGAGATATAGGAGGCTTCACCCGCAGCAGCCCTTCTACATCCTGCATCCTCGCTTGGAGTGGCAGCTGTGGCAGCGGATTCAGGACAACATGGCTGAACCCATACAGAAGAACCCGCCCTCCTCTGGCCTGCTCGGTATGGGAACCACCAGCTGTCTCACCACTTCCTGCTTATATTCTGTCCACTTTGATTCTGACATATTAGATAAAAATAACTTCCTCACCACAAATACATTTAGTATGAAATCTCAACATGGGAACAGAATCAACAGCTCTAAAAATGACCATTTTTGATAGTCCAAGTCTGGCCTAATGACCTTTTCGATATTTGTATCATTATTAAATTGGTTACTACAGAGCAAACAATTCTGGAATCTATTTTAATTTCATTTCTTGCGGTTTGTGTAAAGGCAAAAACAAGGTCAGGAATCACAATAGTAACTTTCAGTTCTAGTTCGGTTGTGATGGGTCAGTGGTTATGTTAATTGTCAACTTCTTAAAATAATGGCCTCAGTCCTTTAGGAAGGTATTGTTCTGTGTTAAAACACTGTAATAAACTATAAATAAATTCTTAGCTAAAAGGACATTTTGCTACTAGATAGCGTAGGCTATTTTCACACAGCATGTCTTGATCCCCAAATTTGTAATTTATGCACATATATATATATAAAATATAGTTTATTTTGCAATGGGAGCCAACAGAATTAATGAGGGAAACTAATAAAAAGAGCACAACTAATGGCTTTGGTGTTTTGAGGAGCATTGTGTCCAACTTCTGTAAAGAGGTCTGTTGGGATGTGTAGCCAGAACCAAGAGTGGTGGCATTGTCATGTAATGCACCTCAGTTGAGCAGACCTCATTAATAATTTTACAACTGCCACTGTTTACATCTGGTCTGGCTTCTTCTGATGCAGAACTATGATGCATGTCTCATGGGGTGGAAAGGCGGAGTTGCCTTTGAGCCAAAAAAAAAATATCAGATTTCGGTCACATTTGCTTGCGTTACAAACATTTACCAATCAATCATCACGTTAAGCTTTTATGGACTGCACTGGACCCCTGGAGCTGTGGTGTATCTGGTACCAACATGATGGCAGGAGATTCTTTATGCCTGCAGATGTGAGGTGCATCTACTATGGATCAAATTTGTTGAAGCTCTATTGGCTTGAGATCTGGGAAAGTTGGTAGTCAAATCAGCACCACAGTGATCAGCATTTCATCCCTCATAAACACCTTTGTCACCTAAGTCCCTTTGACCCTTCTTTGTGCCACTTTTGATGTACATTTTTCTCCAGTTCTAAGAGAAATCTCCTTTTGTCTGTGCAGGCACCATCCTGATGATGTCACTGTGTGAGGTGGTGCACGTCTATGAGTTTCTGCCGTCTCGCAGGAAGACCCCACTCTGCCACTACTATCAGCGTTTCTATGACGCCGCCTGCACATTCGGGGCTTACCACCCGCTGTTGTACGAGAAGAACCTGGTCAAGCGCATGAACCAGGGCTCCGATCGGGACATCTACAACCATGGGCGCGTCACGCTGCCTGGGTTCAGTGCCATGAACTGCACAGCGGAAGCGGTGCAGGAGCACTGACTGAAACATGCATGACGAGTGAGGATGGACGCATGTCAACTTCATATTTGCTGCTTTTCTTTAAAGAGTGCCCTATGTTGATATTAAATGACGATCACACAAAAAAACACTGGGGTGAAATGACAAAAACTGGCACTAGCACTTATATGTAGTGTGAGGGTTCTCACAGTAACCAGCCAGAGAGACGCTGAATGGAATTAAAAAATAATCTTAATTTATTACAAAAAAGTTCAAAAATAATCAAACAATGAAGAATTGGGCCCAAAACTGACAAAACATTTGTTGTCAACATAACAAACTACAACTCAGTGTTAACACAAAGAACTCGAGCACAAAACTGACCTAACAAACAAGACATGAGGGGAACTTAAATAGTGGCTGATCAGACCACTGCTGACACACAAGGGTAATTTAAACATACAAAAACTTAAACAAATACAATACCAAATCTTTAAATTAAACAAACATTAGACTGAAACTACCAAATAGAAGAAACATTAAAGAAATGGTCAAATTAAATGAAAGAAAACCAAATTTCCCCATCCCCTGGCAAACAAATGGAACGGCCCGCTGAGGAGGTTTGCCAGCCATATATGGTAAAGCAGAATAACCGACGTAAATTACACATTTTTAGGTGATGTGGCAAATCATTGTTCAATTGCAAAAGGTAAAAATCACTAAGAATTAAAAATACTTAATTTCAAAAAAGTCTGTAAACAATTGAAAGTAATTTAACAAAACCTAAGTTTGAGTCTAGCTGGATTTTTAATGGCTTTGGTCTTAAAGCTGTTTTAACACCTAAGTGATGTTGGCATACAGTCTCCAAAAAGTCAGTTTAGAAAAAAACCTGTGGAACTCAGCAAGATGCTTCTGTTCTTGGAATCCCAGACTGTCGATGGTCCTCCACTGTCTTATGAGTTAACATACTGCCATAGCATTTATATTGGACAGCGAGACAATTATGTTTTGCAGTAAAAGGAATGCCAAAAAACGAACTTCCGACTTTCAACTAGCACAATCGACTTGGTGCACAACTCAGATGTGTGTTGCTCCTGCCCAGCTCAGAGGACTAATCCAGGGGGAAGTGAAGAGCATACAGATCTCTGCTTTATGCAGTGAATGCACAATATTCACACTGCTCTATCCAGTGCAACCATCTACTGATTGGTAAAAGACCAAACTTAAGTTATACTAAAATAACATCTTTATCTGTGTCATGGTAGCATCCAGAACATAAAGCAGCTACACCCAAAAATATCTTACTACGCAAATCTCTTGTGGCATCCATCTCTTTGTTTCTTGGGTTACATTTGTTGTCTAAACATGGAGTAGGAGGTTATCAGACTGGGTAGGAAGGAAGACTCCTGCACCATGCAGGAGTCTTTTAATATACATTTAAAATGTACCAGTTTTACAATCCTGTAACAAAGTGCTTGCAGTTATTTTTTCTTGCAGCTTATTAGCTAGAATACCAGGGAGGAAAGTAGCTGGTTCTTGGCTATTCAAAGAAAAAGGGACTTTAAGTTTCAAAAAGGGTTGTTTTACAGAAAATGCACAAATTTCATTTATGCATGATTATTTTGGGCCTTAGTGTGTACAAAGTGTATTACACTGATGGTATAAAAAAATTAAGTTAAAAGCCAAACAATGGCTCTAAATAGCACAAGATTTTATTTAATGCTGAATAGACTTTTGGATGTCTGCAGATGTTCAGGCTTCCTGCTTGCTTTCTTTAAGCTTACTACAGCCATAGTAAGTTTAGCTTTTCATCAAAATTGGATTAGTATTTCATACATTCTTTAAGATCATTTTAGCCAGTAAGCCAGCACTCATTGGCACAACGAATTGTGTGTTTAAGGTCACAGTTTCCTAATTTGTAAGCTTATTAGATTGCCTAGAGATGAAGCTGCAATGGTGTGTAAATGTGAAAGTTCCCAGTCCTTTAGAGAAAAGAACAGTGAAGTGTCACATTTACTGCACGGGAACTAAGGTATAAAAACATCTGACTCTTAACTTTAGACCAGTTTAAACTGTCCAGGCTTCTGTCTCTGAGATCTGTTCCTAAGCATTTAGCAAATCTGCTGTTCACACCTTTTTGTTCATGTGTGTGCATTCACAGCATTCCTCTGCTTTTCTTTGTAGAAATCACAATAACTATTGGAGCTTTTCGCTGGAAACTAAAACTTCTGTTAACCTATGCATGGCTATTTTTTACTGTGAAGAGCCACCCAGTTGTACTTTCACCTACTGTGTATGCATGTGGAATGTGTAAAGCTTTTCTCGGAAGTTGCTTTGTTACAAGAGAAAGAAAAAAACCATTTATGTAACAGCATGGCAGCTAATGCAGCTCATTGTTTTCTTGTTGCCATGCAAACCGACAGTAAAAACCTGCATGGAGCTCCTTGAACTTTAAACAGCATGTCTACTAAACCGGACTGCAAAGTGAGGCTCAAACTCAAGGCAAGCACACAATTCTTCTGAGAAAGTAGCCATTTTCTTGAGTAACTGCCATTTTATCCTAAAAATACATCTTTACATATCTCTGGTACAGATTAGTTTTACACTGAAATACAAAATGACTGAGTTTTTCACTGGAGTCCTTGAAACCCACCCCCCAGTACTTTCACCAGTATCTGACTGGTACATTTTTTTGAAGCATCTCATAGTGTATACCACTGATGATTCTTTTGTTACTTAGTAGAAACAAGATGGTCAATTTAAGATGGTCATATTGGTCACAATATGGTGGTCGACTACCATACTGTGAATAGAAACCAATAAAAGTATGGCTGGAGATGGTTTTCCTTTAATAAAGACTTCACCATTATTGGACTAAGGAGATTAAAGATCTGTTAAGTCTGGCTGATATTTAATTTATTATATGAAACAGATTAACTTTGTGCTGCTAATTCAAAGTATCAGCAGACCAAGCAGCTGGCCCTAACCTCCTTATTTAGAACTTTTCATGCTGTTGTGCAAACATGAACGTAGGACCGCCATCACTGATGTGCCATCTTTTATATTCAGACCCTGTAGCACAGTGGTTCCTAACAGGTCAGGTTAAGAGTCTGCATCTCATTTAATGCTACATGTGTTACAATGAAAAAATAAGTTAAATTAGAAATAATATTTATCATTGATCACATTTGCTTTGTGGTTCCTTTGTTTATTTTAACTACTTCGTCTTGATTGAATCAACAGTCTCTTCCATAAAATTCGGGTATCACCAATGTAAGCATGTATAAGTTTTAATAAATGACATTACTTAAATGTTTGGTCTGTAAATGGTTTTCCAAATGCAAAAGAACAGCATGCAAATAGAGTGCATACCGTTAACCTCAGAAGTTTATAATTGGAATAATAACTGTCACCTTCAGTTACAAATGGGAGATTTTGCTAACTATTATACAATATATTTTCTTGTATTTTTCCCATTTAACCTATGTAGAAACACGACAGATCATCAAAAGTGCAAATACAACTAATGTTGAATATAAGCAGTCAACTTCGCTGGTGATGAACCTCCAACTGTCCAAGTTAGTAGTTTGACTTTAGAGAGTACTCCAGTTGATCTTTTTTCTGTATTTATAACTTATAACTGGAGTCCAACTGGAATGCACTATTAATCGTAGCAAAGGCTGCCTCCCCAGTGAACTCTGCCTAGTCATGTAGCTGCTACTGCAGTTTGATTGACATGCTGCATTGTTGTTGGTTTACAAAACTGCTGATTACTGGAACAAAATGTTACATTTAAAAAAGTTATGTAGTTGTTTTTTTTCATGGACCATCATACCATATGTATGTAAGCTAAGAGAATGCTGGCTTATCTTTTTGTTTTATTCTTGTTTTTACCCATCGATCATTTTCATTGTTTAAAATTAAAAACATTTCCTATGCAGTTGCACTAATGTCTTTAATTAGCAGAAGATTTTGTTGTTTCAGCTAACCAATGTACATTCAATTCTGCTCTGACTTCATACTTTGAGTTTCTGAGAGGCTTGGTTGGACATATTTAAGTATTTTTATGTGTGCTTTTCCTCCTCTGTGTCCCCTGGCTACCCAGGTGCAAGGTAAAATGTAAAATTTGATTGATTTGCGTTTAGCATTGAAGAACACTGTCACAAACATTTTCTTAACCTCATTTTGCTGTTTTTGATGACAGATCTGCAAAAAGTAGTTTTCTGCACCTGATTCTGTTTTTTTTTTCTGAAGTGTAAATATAGACTGCTTGAAATCAAAGCCTGAGTTCAGTTGTACATTTTTACTAGCTTGTAATTATCAATGCATTTGCATAGTTATCCCTCAGCAGCCCAGAATATCATTAAACCAGTTGAGGAAATAAAATCCACTCACCTGCGGATGGATATAGATCAAGAATTTCTATGAGAATCTTGCTGCTTCAAGTCTTTGTGTGCAAACAAGAAGCCAAATGCTGACCACTGTCCAATTCTTTAGGCTCTGAGGCATGACAGATGGACATAGATGTGGTCAAATGACTGAGTATCCAGCATCTCTCAACAAAACTGAAGCTGGAAGGGAAAGAGGCAACAAGGCCATCAATGATTATTGATGGTGTTAGCAATGTCTTCTGCAAAGTTAATTTTCATTTCTGTGATGGTCCAGCAGAGATTTTTGAGCAAGATATGCTGTCTGAGTATCTTAATGACAACCTAAAGAGAATATTTTGGAGCTTTTTGGATGTTTTTTAATTAGATTTTCATATTTACCATTTTATGGACTCATGCCACAAGAGGGCGTAGGTGATTCATCTCCATTTCACATCGAGACCAAATAGGACTGTTTCTTGGAGCTGTTTTTATTTATTTATTTATTTATTTATTTATTTTGCATGAAGTCATTTTTGTATAAACAGTGTTAGTAACAGAACTTAAACACCTGCCTTAAAAGGTTTGCTTTTAAACTCGAGAACACTCTCAACTGCTCTCGGGTCTAAATATGGGTTTTCAAGATTCAAGATTCAATAGTGTCAAAAAAAAGGCAAAAAAGGGTAATCCTCCAACACCTGGAGGATTTAATATACTTCTGCCAACAAAAGCCAAACTAAAGGAGGGAAGCACGCAAAAGATAAATTGAGCTGAAATAGAAAAGTGGGCTAAACATTCATAAAGCATACAACCAGAATCTAGAAATGAGGGGAGTAAAACTGCAGGTGCTCAGAGGAAGGAACTAAATCAGATTTAGCTTAATGTTGAAAAACTGAACAAGAAAACATATTTCACATTTTCTTTTTTTTCAGGATAGGGAGAAATATCTCCTGCCAAATAAAAGACTTGAATGGAAAAATAAATGATGTGCAATTCAGTCGTAACAGTTTTATTAGGGGAAGTATTACATATTTTCCAGGCATGTAGTGCCATTTTAGAGCATAATCAAGTAACTATGTTTCCACCGATTATTATAAAATGCTGCATATATCAGAAATGACTTTTAAAAATTTTGACTTTGTAAATTAATGTTTGAAATTGGGCCTCTATCTGTTTAAAATCTCCTGCTCTTTCTGGAACTCTCCCCTAATGAAGTCATTACAACATCCCTGCTCTATTAACCCTTTAACAAAGTTTTTACCAGCATTACACTGAGAAGTATACACCACCAGGTGTTTTCTAATTGTGGCTGGCTAGTCTGAAGGAGCCGAGTGAAGGAGTTACAGGGGTAGAGTGCTCTGTGAGGTGGGAATAACATTATAGGATGATTTGAAGCTCAAAAAGGTATATTTTATTAAGTATTGTCCCTTTTACAGCCATCTTCTTTAGCAATGGCCAAAAACACAACACCTTACTATACAATACACAGCACACATAGCTCCGTTAAAAGAAGCAAAATAAAAAACAAAACAGCCCCATAGAGGACCCATGGCCAGTGCATTATTGCATCAGATGTGATGTCCATAATTTTTATTGGCTACCAGCCAAACTCCAACAGATGAGCAACTTGACGACTCTGACCTGAGGAGGTGACATGTATTATTTACTCATTGGCAGAGTAACACAATCCCTGTGTCATCAACCAGTAGCAGGCAGGTGAAGGAGGAATGAAAGCACAGCCCACCTGGTCTGGTGTGGCCATGAATGAATTTTATTTGCATTACTGATGTTGTCTTTGTTCACACCCACTGAGTTTCCAGCAGGTGATGTGCTCCGAGGCGACTGCTGGCCACATGTTACAGGAAAGGCAGAGTGCTGTAAAGAAAACAGAACAAGAAGCAGACTGATGTGAGTCTGATATAAAGCTGCTGCATGCAGGAGTCTGATCGGATCAAGTGTGACTCGCAGAAGAAACCCAAACCATCTGGGTCCAAGGATAAACCTCTCTCTTTGGACATAACTGGTAAGATTTAGTCTCTCTCTGCTTTATAACATGGCTCTAGACTTTTAGATTGATGCAGAAATAGCAACAAGAAATCTGGTTTGTTTTTAATTTTGTAGAATATTCTGAAATTCCAACGCACCAGAAAATCATGTGACGTAGCAAAATTACTTCCCAAACATTTTAATTTCTGTAACTTTATAGTTTTTCTCACTGGGCATCTCTTGACTGAATAAAGTTGTTTTTCTGTCTGTATCTGTGTGACCTGTGTGCTTGAAATCTGGCCTTAGGCTGAATAACCAGATCAGCAAGTCAAACCATTTGATTATTTGCAAATTTAATTCCACAGAGATCAGTTTCCCCAAACTCACATAACTTATGTATGATGTAGTCACTAAGTTGGAGTAAAAACTAAATAACATAAATACATAGGCTTTACTCTGTTCAATGAGATCAGGTAGTTTTCAGTGGAGTTAAGAGAGGACCCCAATTTATTTATATTTATGTTCAAAACTAAATAAATTGAAACTAAACATGTTGAGACTGGAAGCAAAGTTCTAAACAATATACTGTGTTTTATTTCTTCTAATGTCAGGCTGCTTTCATTTGCCTTTTTTTTATTTTTGAATTCTTTCATTTATATTGTTCAGCCTGATGGGTGGAGCACAAATGACCTTTTACCTTTGAAAAGGCAACAGCACAATAAGAGACTGAAAGAGCTGCATTCATTGGACGGTGTTTGGGAGCTAAAATAAATGGTTGATTATTCTTTGAAATGATATGGATCCCGGAAACTTACATAATTTCCATTGAAACAGTGCTGCACACATGACAAGAACAACTGCATGATTCTACTGCTCAGCTTACCTAGAAATGGAATTAGACCAGAGAATCCTTACGGTGCGTTCACACTGCAGCCTGAAGTGACCCAATTCCGATTTTTTTGGGCAATTCAGATTTTTTTTTGCCGGGGCCGTTCACACTGCCAGTAAATGCGACCTGTATGTGTTCTGCAGTGTAAACGGGCAAACGACCTGAAAGTGTCCTGCATGCCCACTAGAGGGCACAATAGCGTCAGCGTTCTCAGTGTTCTGCCAACCGCCATAAAAAGAAGAAGTGCTCAGTGTTTGCGGAAGTAAACATGGAGGCTAACGGTGGAGCATAGCTTACATATTTGAAGTTGTCTGGCCAGAGCAGCATATTAACAACTTAATCCTTATATAATCCATCATGGTTGTTGTTTTTCTCCCCCCTTGCGCGTATCAGGACACAAAAAAGTGAGATTTGTTGAGAATCAGTGACGATCAGTTCGGATGAATGAGACCTGGACGTTAGGTCGCATTTGAATCGGATATGTATCGGATATGGGTCAGATTCGAAAAAGAATCCGACCTGTGCTGTTCACACTGCCATGAAAAGATCGGATACAGGTCACATTATGTCAAAAAATCGGAATTGGGTCACTTCAGGCTGCAGTGTGAACGCACCCTTAGTAACCCTGAACAGGAGCACTTAGTTTACGTACTTTAGATCAGGGGTCCCCAAACTACGGCCCGCGGGCCGGATCCGGCCCGCCTCCACATGTGGTCCGGCCCCCTGAACAATTCCAGAGAGCATTCAGATTTTTTTTCATTTATTTTATTTTCCAGTTTATATGTGGATTTTTCTTCAACCACCAGGGGGCTCTTTAGCAGGAAGTGTGTCCTGTAAACAGTGCCCCCTCCCCCCCACCGTCAACATTTTCCGGCCCCCCACCAGAGAAGGGAAAAGTTATGTGGCCCTCGCAGGAAAAAGTTTGGGGACCACTGCTTTAGATCAACATTAGATTAGTTTTCTTTTGCTCTCTTTCCTCTTTTTCTTGCCCTTGGTTTGTCATTTTCTTTGTATTTCCTTTTTATTCATGTAAAGCACTTTGAATTGCTTTGTTGCTGAAAATGTGCTATATAAATAAAATTACCTTACCTATAATTGTGAAATCCACCAGTTTGGTTATCAATTCATGATTATGTTTTTTCAAAGACTCAGACTTTGGATGTTTCACGACTCAAAGTTTCAGTGGGTGATCAACATCAAACTGTTAATTAAAAAATATGTTCATAATTTTCTGTGTGGAACAGAAGACCAAGAGAATAGCAAGAGGGATGTCTAGGTGTGGAGATTTTATCACCTGGAGCTTACGGTTGATAAGCTTTTTTTTTTAAATTTTTTTTAACCTTTTTTTGATGAGGTAAAAACAATGTATACCCTCATCCAGCAAGATAAAACTATCTCTATCATCTCTCTAATCTGCTTCAATTCATAAAGATCTGCATACATTTGCACCCAGAAAGACAAGCTCCTCTTCTGATTCTTTTGTGAATCACAAATCAAGATGACATGATTTAACCAAAACGAGAGGCATTGAGGTGAACTCTTCACGGTCACAACATTGTTATGAGGAAATGAGACGTAAACATCCCCCTTTCTAAAGGGTTTAACAGATTTGTTCTGTTTTCAAATATTAAACTTCCTTAGAAGAAGGAATTTTGCCACACAACAAACACATCTTGTATTGGTATAGACATGAAATGATGATTGCTGTACCTCACTAGTCCTGCTGTATTTTTCATAGTTTGTCTTGCAAACATTTTCATATTTTTGCCCATATGAAAAAATATGGGCAAAAATATTTGCCCATATTTTTAATAGTTCTGAAAAAGCATCTAAGTGAAGACTTTTCCTGCCTAACAGTTTTATGACAGTGATGGGATGCTAACAGCTCAGTTGTCAAGCAGTGGAGACAATATTTTACACTGACATGTCCACCATCAGTTGTTAGCACTGCTAATCCACCTGGTTTACTTTTGCTGCTCCACTTCGAATCTCTGTCTGGTTGTAGAGAGCTAAAGAGAGATGTTGGAGTAGGGGATTTGAGCCTTTGCTCCTTGGTCCTGCGCTAATTCATGATGCCTCCTTTTCAAAGGCATCATGCTATTATTTGAATTTTTTAGTTACTAATCAGGTGCTTCCAGTTGTAAAAGTACCTTATTGTCATGGTTGTGCATCATGATAACTGTGCAAAAGTAACAAAGTGAGACAAAAAACATAATTTTTGACTGGACAGCATCCAAAACCAGAGGAAATAACAGATCAAATATCCAATGCCTTGGCCAAAAAATTTTATTGCAAGCTACCCCAAGATGCTCCCACTATTCTAGAATATGTAATCAACTGATCATTGAATGTGACTAGCAGTACAGGTTCATTTTTAGGTTAATCTTTGTTTTGTTTTTTTTAAGTCCTGATTCATGAAATCCAAAAATTTAAAAGGGTGTACTACTTTTATCATGATTGCATTTATGATTCAACAATATTAATACTTTATGGCTGCTTTGTGTTATTTAGACTCTAACTCGATTGTTTATGTCCTGACAGGAGACAAGTGAACAATGAATTGGGGATTTTTGGAGAAGATTCTGAGTGGAGTGAACAAGTACTCCACTTCGATTGGTCGGATTTGGCTCTCTGTGGTCTTCCTGTTCAGGATTCTGGTATATGTGGCCGCGGCTGAGCAGGTCTGGAAGGACGAGCAAAAGGACTTTGTGTGCAACACACTGCAGCCCGGGTGCAAGAATGCCTGCTTCGACCACTTCTTCCCCATATCTCAGATCCGTCTTTGGGCTCTACAGCTCATCATGGTGTCTACACCATCCCTAATGGTGGCCCTTCATGTGGGCTACAGGGAGCACCGGGAGGCCAAGCACAAGAGAAAGTTCTACAAGGACAAAGGCAGCATTGATGGTGGTCTTTTCTGCACCTATGTCATCAGCTTGATCTTTAAGACGGGCTTTGAAGTGGGGTTCTTGCTGGCTTTTTACTACTTGTACAATGGTTTTGGGGTGCCCATCCTGATGCGGTGCACAGAGGAACCCTGCCCCAACACTGTGGACTGCTACATAGCCCGAGCCATGGAGAAGAAGATCTTCCTCTACATCATGGCCTGCACCTCCATCTTGTGTATCGCTCTCAACTTGTCAGAACTCCTTTACATTGTTTGGAAGCAGCTGTGGAGACACTTCAGCAGGCGGTATGTTCCTGTGGAGCAACAGATTTTGAAAAACAGCCAGCTTCATGTTTCAGCTGACAAAAGATTCACATCGTCTGAGCAGCTTGAAAACACAAAGGTCTGCACACCAGAACCCGCAGCTGATGCAGTTGAAAAACCCGCCAGTCCAGTTCTGCAGAGCTGAGAACAACCTGGCCCCCTGGTCACAAAGACAAATGCAGTATCTTTTCAGCCTAAAATATAATTGACAATATACTTTTTTTAAAAACATATAATTGAAAAAATATATACCTTCAGAGAATCATTGAAACTTGTTAAAGTACCTGTTGAATTGTTGACGTCTTACAGATAACATCCTTTGGTAACACTGTATTTGAAGGGGGTTGAATAAGACTGACATGACACTGTCATAAACATCTGTCATAAACATGACATAACTCCTGTCATGAACATGAATAAGCCTTCATGAATATTTATGACTGTTGTCATAAAGCGTCATTCGGTAAATTATGACACTTTTAATACAAAGTTGACATTATTCAAAATGTCTTTGTTATGACAACTTGACATTAACCAAAACATCATTACTGATATAAATTTGTTATAAAAGTATTACTGATTGCACTTTAAAAATTAGGTAACTTTATGTTATTAAAGGTAAAGTTTAAACAGTAATGATTTCTTAAGCGGGCACATGGATAAATACATGAGCACGGCACAGAAGGGCATCGGCTTAAATAGCAGAGGAGCCAAACACCAACCCCTTGTAGACCACACAGTCGCCCGAGACTGCAAAACCCGACACACCAACCTGTGCACCGCTTGGATTGATTACAAGAAAGCCTATGACTCGATGCCACACACTTGGATCATTGAATGCTTAGAGATGTACAACATCAATAGAACTCTAAGAGCCTTCATTGCAAACTTGATGGGGCTGTGGACTCAAGAATGGTTGCTCTTATAGCCAAGCATCTCAAGGATCACTGATGCTGAGTTGTATATCAGTTCATTGGTTTCTGTTATGGTGTTGGTAGGGATCGTTCTCAGTGCTGCATTCACATCTTCAATGAGACTTTATGATGGTACTTCACTCAGCCATTGTAATTGGCATCGGGGTTGTCTGGTGTTCATTCGGGCCATGATTCTCTCTCTCAGGTCAGTTGCTGCCTCGTTCAGCTCAGATGGTTCGTTCATTACTGGGGCTACATACCCAGTCTCTGGGCGGGTAGTTGTAGTTAACTCCCTTCTGACCTGGCGTCCTGGCTCCTCCCCTTTGTGTTGTACCTCGTCAATCTCAAGTTGTGACTGCAGTTGCCGTTTGTGGATGTTGGAACACTGAGCTACTAGTTGTTTGGCAGTTAGTGTTGACTGGGGATGTCGAAGTAACCATTCCACCCTCAGTCTTTGCATGTAGCCCCTCTGACTAGGGTTACTTGAGTAGTAGCATTCCAACAGATCCATGTTTTCATCTCTCGCCCATTTCCGTCTTGTTCCAGTAGCCCATTTGTCATCAAGGTGCTCTGGTTCCCCAGCACCTGATGCAGACCTTGTTTGACCGGGTGACGTCTGAGCCGGCATGTTATGCATATCAATGTCTCTCATGGTATGAGGTAGGCTATATAGCTCCAAGGGTCTTGCCTAAGGACCCACACTGCATAGCTCAATTTCACTGTTGTAACTGTTTGCCCCAGCCTGGTTTCGAACCCGGGTGGAAGACTGGTGACTTACCCATTGAGCTATACATACAGTCAGCTATATATATATATATATATATATATATATATATATATATATATATATATATATATATATATATATATATATATATATATATATATATCTGGCATTAACTCTAACTTACATTTGTTGTTTGATCTGTAAAGTGTTACATAAAGTTGATTTCTGACATTGCATCATGTATCACAATTTTAGGTGTGATGGAATTAGGATTATAACTTTGATATTGAGTTATTTAAACAGCTTTACTGTATGCATAAATTGCACTGTTATATTTTCTTATTGTATTACTGTAGAGCTATTCAAACTTCATGTTAAATTGTTGTCTGGCAAGGAGAAAGCAAAACATGATAAAAAGAGCTGATATGTCTCAGTGCATTAAAAAACACAAAAAACAAATGTGAAAATATTACAGAAACTGACATTTCTTTTTCTCTGAGTTTCTGCTACATTTAGAGCCCAAAGGGTAACCAGCATGTTGCAAGAAGAGTTTGTCTCTAACATTGAGACTTAAGGCCATGAGATTCTATAAACAGAGAAACAATGATTTTAAAAATGACAATAAATGATTTGAGAAAGATTCATTTAAGTGGAGTCTATGGTGTCACGTCATAAAGTGCCTCCTACTGCCCAACCAATGTAAGTACAGAAGAATCTGCTGAACTTGGGATGATCGTCAGCCATAAATGAAGAGCCCTTGGAATTAAGGAAATATTGGCAATATCAAATAAAAACTAAGGACTATTATAACTTTGAACCATTGATTTGAAGCTCGGAGGATTTCGTAATTAATCATCTGCTCATTAAAGTGGGCATCATGCTTCACTTCTAACAGACAGTTTTAGCCATACTGATACGATGTTTGAACATCGTAGCTTTTTTTTTGTTTTAAAAGTTGAACACACCAAACATAATGTAGATAAAGATGGAAGCGTAACTAATATCCAAGCCAAATGGGTATAAAGCTAGTGATAAAAAAGAAGGTTTGGAATCAAGATGTAGTGAGAGTGGAGCAGAAATAGCTGAAGATAGAATAGAATAGAATATGCATAATTAATCCATCAGGGGAAATTGTTTATCTGATGTGAAGCTACTCCAGGTAAAATGCTGAGCAAACTGAGAATTTCCCATCAGACAAAGTTACCGACATTGGTGGTTCTTGAGAATAAGGTGAGCCCCTTATTCTGAATGTGGATCCATTTTTTGTTCTCAAAATAATTCCCAAACCTTTTGAGAATCTGTGTGCAGAATGATCATCTTCAACCCTGGTCAATCTAAGTGTTAACACATTACAGGAAGCAAAAGAAAACTCAAAGGGGCCACAACGTACATCCATGTTTTTATTTTTGTTTTTTCTAAGCAAGTATTTGTGCTACCCTTGATAAAATTGTTCTCTGGGCATTGAGCCACATAGGCTGCATCAAAAACCACTACTGGCCTAGGAACAAAATTAAGCCACCCAAAAAATAAAAAATCTAATATCTGAAGCTCAAAAACAATACCATTCAGTGTTTGAACGTAATAGTGTTCTTTAGTTCGGTAACATGATTGTAATTAGATTTATAAATCACTGAGGTAATGTAGGACTCGAATTCGAGTTATTTATAAATCGTATTACTTTACTGCAGGGTAAAGTCATAAACGCTCTTTTAGAATTTTTAAAATACTGTTTTGGCCAAAAATGAGTAAAAAGATGACTAAAACCACAAAATAAAAAAGTCGTCAGAAAAGTATTCATACATAAATTCTTTAATGCAATTCTAAAGAAGTGCATTAAAGAAGTGTGTTGTCTTTCGCTGTGTACAGCAGTGATTTGACGAAATGGGACTTTGGATTGGAGCGTGACATACGTCTTACGTAGACATCACGTGGTAGCGGGACAGAAACAAACATGGCGCCGCGAAAGTGAGAAAAAAACCCTCTGTGAGTGTTTTCAAACTGAAATTGTGGTACTTTGCTGTTGTCTTTGGTAGTTTTTCGATTAAAATAAAAACACACACAAAAACAAATTAAAAGTTAATTTGTGCTGTAATTTGATAGTTATCTGATCAGGAAACTGAGCCAACGAACTTTATTTGAGGCTTTTTGTGTGTTCAGTTTGTTTCCATACCAACCGCCGTCCTAGCGCGCTGTCATTTAACATTCAGCTGTTTAACGGGACTGTGCTTTTTAAACATTAATTTATTAAGTTTGTTTGGTGACTTTAGGCCTTTCCTGTCAGTCAGCGCTCAGGGTTGGATGATCCCACACCCAAATGAGAGGAAGAGGAAGACGCTCTTCATCGCCGTCGTCAGGTAACAGCTGCCGTGACTTCCGTGACAATAAAACATAAGAAATCGAGGGAAAGAAGCGGTTGGTCTGGATTCACCTACTGTTTCAACATACATGTCCACTGCAACAAATCTGAACATTAGATAAAAGTTAAATCCAGTAATTCAGTTGAAAATATGAAAACTAATATGTAGATTCGGTGTAAAGAAAGTGATTAAATTCAATTAAAAATACTTTAGTAAGGGAAATAAAATGCAACTGGTATCATCCAAGTATCTTCAAAGATGGTGTTGCTGTGAGAAATCAAGTTATCCAGTAGCAGTCAGTCTTGTACGAAATCTAAACAGGCTTCTGACTCAAGACTGCATGACAATCTGTCATGACATGATAACAGCTCACTTTCTGGACAACAGAGATGAAACGTCACAGTCCTGGATAATGCATTCAATTATTGGCAAGCACTACTAATCCACCTCATTTGTATTTGGTTTTCTGAAGTCTGTCATCTTCCTTTTGACCAGTGTTTTCAATCCTGGTCCCAACCAAGCACAACTGATTTAAATGACCATTTCAGCACTGGCTGTATTTCAAGTGTGTGTGAGATGAATCTATACAAAATGAGTTGCAGTTATTGAAGCAAATTGCTTGAGTTAATTAATTTTCAATGATTTTCCAAATATGAAAATAAAATAAATCTAACATCACGCTGCTTTAGTACAAGTATGTCCTGAACTCATTTGATTGCAGTTTAACTGACCTGTCTACCCTTACACATAGTTATGGATCACGACCCAAATACAGAGATACTGGATACAGAAGGCTCTTTTGTGATCAAGTAGTTTTTAGTACCTTTGATAAAAAATGAGCAAAAAGTTTATATATTAAGTCAGTAGGAAATATTTGTTTAGTATCTCTAAACGTCTGCTTAGAAGTTCAACAACAAAATATCACTGATGGTACATAATAGATGTATTTAAATTGCTAAATACAATATGTAATTTGTCACCTTGTCTAAATATAGAAGAGCCTCAGTTGGCCTATTTCTACTGAGAGACGTATATTTTTAAACCTATAAAGATTTGATTTGTTTTCTTTGTCCTGAATCCTAAGAACTAAAATAAAAACAAGTTATTTTCAAAACAGTGCAGAAAGATATAGTAAAAACATCTTTAATTTCAGGCAAAAACCGAAGGGCTGTTTGAATTGAAGAGGTTGCTGCTCTAAGTTGTGGTTGTCTCTTACCTGAAAGAAAATCAGGAGCAGTAATCCAGTAGAAATGTTGCTCCTTTACATTGAAAGGAGTCAGCCAGCGTGCTTCATCTGCCTCTTTTTAGAGGTTTTATAGGCACTCTAAAATATTATTCATCAGAATGGAAATGATTGAGTTCATTTTAATTAATCATCTCATTGCTTATTTCAACAGGCTTAAACAAAAGACTTGTTTTCTTAATTTTGACTAGAAAAGAAGTTGTACTTTTTATTTTTTATTATCACTTGTTTTGTGTAATTTATTTTTTAAAGGTTTTATTAGCTCCAGTGGCCTTTATTTGAGAGTGGTTAAACAGGAAAGTGGCTAATGAGAGGGGGGGGCAGGCAGCACAGGTCCTCAGGCTGGAGACTAAAGCCTCCATAAGTGTGTTGTGCCTTACTTCTGTGCCACCACAGCATCCATGTTAAATATATTTAATAGTCATTATTTAGTTGAAATCAGTTTTAAGTTTGACATTTAAGAGTTGTTTTTACTATTTTCTTTGTCAAAATGCCAAATTTTTGCTTCTGATTGATTTGTAAAAGCAAGAAAAGGGTAATACTTCCAAGGCAGTGAATAAGTTTTATATTCAGTTTATAGAAACTGACAAGTGTTAATTTTCTTCCTGTCACAGCGACTCAGCAGCAGAGCAGGATGGCTCTGAGGAAGAACCTGACCCAGAACGTTTCCTCTGATAGCCAACAGGATGAAAACACCCAGGAGGACAAAGCTTCTACTGACACAGAAAGCAGGGTAGAGATGTTTAAAATCAAAACTTATACTTTTAATGTATAAGTTGGGTTAATAAATGAACCTAAAACATGTTCACTGATTAAGCTGCAGAAGAGTAAATTCCATCTGTGGTTTGGAATCTGTTTTTTAGGATGAGCTCTCGTCTTTGCTTCGGTCAACATTATTACCACGAGAGAAACGCCGAACGGAGAGGAAGAACCACTGCAGACGAAAAGGTGGATAGTCATTGTTTCCTGTTGCAGGCTATTAATCACTGGAGAAAGTTTCAAAATGTTGGAACTTATTCTTTCAAAAGCTTGCTCTTTCAAATGCATTCCTGCTTCTGTACTTTCTAACCCATAGGAAATGTTTTTGGTTTGGTACTCAAACACACTTGGCCCAGTTCTTTGGATTTGTTTAGATAAATGCTGTTGGTTTTGTATGTTTGCTGCTCAGAGATGACTGAGGAGGAGGAGATGGACCTGGCGCTACAACTCAGCAAACAGGAAGCCAGCAACACAGCACTGAGACAGCAGCAGGAGGATGAGAATGTGATGAAGGCCATTCAGGAGAGCGTGAGTTCAGATTTGACTTTACGTTCTGCAGAAATCCTGTTGAAACAGGATTATGGGTTATCTGGGCTGTAATTCAGGTAAGATAAGAGAAGAATAAAGTCAGCACATCCAGGGGTATCCACACTTCCTCTAAAAGCCTTACATTAATTTATCTAAAATAAGGTTCTGAAATGTCTTAACTTCATTTTAAGTTGGTACTTAATTTTGTATATTCACAAGATTATGCTTTACATAATATATATGTAAAGCACTTTGAAATGCCTTGCTGCTGAAATGTGCTATGCAAATAAAATTTGATTGATTGATATTCAATATATTATTGAATATACTATATATTTTCTGTCAAAGGAAATTGCATTGCACTCAGACATCTTCATTACATTCAGTGACTTGAGGCAGGTGGGTTAATATGCTGTTGCTTGCTAACTAGCATTTTGCATATATCATGGGTAAATGCAAATTTATCATCAGTTATAGCTGGACAAAGTTTATAAATTGCTGTGACCATTCATAATGCTCTTTAACAGTCTTAAATTTGAGTTGGTGAAACCAGCAGAAACTCTGATACCTGAACAAATAGCGGAATAAGTCCATGATTTTTGCTAACCCACCTTTTCTCTGTGTATATCTCAGTGTTTTCATATTTAAATACAGGGAGAAATCTGTTCTCTCTTGTTGAAATAGTGTCATCACATTGGATCTCACATGTTCATCTCACCTTTACATATCTCCCTGTTCAGAGCTGAAGCTGGAAAAGTCATGAACTTAGACCAAAACCTGCACAGAAAACCAGAAATGATCCCGATGAGAGGAATCATCGGAAAGTAGACCTTAACATTTGCAGTTTTAATCAAAGAAGCTTTTCTCCCTCATAGATGGTCATCCAGACACAACCTGGTCCGAGGTCTCCAGATAAACATCTGCTTGACGGCGTCCCGCAGAGCACTGGCTCTCGACGAAAACTCTCATACTCTAACGGGGAGAGGATGCCAGAGGAGGTGAACTCAGGTGAGTCTGAGGATTTCTTCCTCCTCTAGTTATTCCTTCTTTATGACGAAAGCTGCTGATTGGTCAAATGTGTTGTGTTTTTTCCAGGAGCTGTTGGACCAGGAGATGAAATTATTACCAGGAAAAAAAAGCTGAGAAAAGAAGCTGGCAGTCCACTAATGAAAATGCCAGATTTGTCACGGACTCAGAATGTTTCCTCTCAGAATTCTCCCAGTATCACAGAATCGTTCTCCGCTCATCTGGACTCTCCGCAGGTCCGTTACAGTTTCACCTTCTTTTTTCTTTCTATTCATACTTTATAATCAGTAAAGAATCCAAAGAAAAGTGATAATTTATGTGCTTTCTCCTGTTCGGGAAGCAGAGCTCCGACTCAACAGACATTGAAGACTCCCAGCTCCGGATGTCTCCAGTCTTCCCACTGACCGGCTGCAGAGCGGAGGTTCATGTCAGTCGCCTCAACCTGGATCTAGTGGAAACATGCAAGAGCTCTGGGTTTGTCTTGTGTTCTCAGGACAGTTTGATTTCCACTCAAAAATCTGCCCAGCCTAGAAGCCCTGTGTTCCCCCAGAGTAACCCCATATTCTGTCCCAAAAGTCCTGTGTTCCCAGGAGATGACATGGGCCGTGAAAGACAGCTGGAGCAGAGTCCCACATTTGTTAAGAGTCCAGTTTTTGCGAGGACTGCTGACTGCTCTAATCATCCTACCTGTGAAAATCTAGAGCTCAGCTTCTCCTCTCAGGAGAGTTCAAATCCCACTGTGAGGTCTGACTCCCCCCAGAGCCCTGTGTACCATAAAACCCCCTCAGGACAGTCTTCACTCTGTAAAGACCCCCGCAGAGGACAGGTGGAGCGGAGAGATGAGCGATTGACGAGCCCCACTGAACTGCAGAGGACCGACCTGCAGCTCCAAGCTTCTGACTGTGACCAGAGTCCTTCTGGCTGCAGGAAGGTCAGCTGGTTTTACAATGATTCCAGGTTAAAAACGCTCAAAGTTACGTGATGTATGTAACTTTTACAAAAGTATGGTTTATTTTATGTTTATTAAAACTACCATCATGATGTGACAGTGTAACGTAAGAGACGTTTATCTTTTTCCTGTTAAGTCTTCAGTCAGAGGCCTCTTCAGAGTCGTTGCTAACTGACTGCTACTGGAAATCCTTCTCTGAAGATATTTAAGTTACAACAACATTTCATTTCCCTTTGGGATCAATAAAGTATTTTTGAATTGAATTTGAATCTAATCTTCCTGTGCAGGGAGAGGCGAGGTCAGATTCCTGATGGTCTGATTACGCTCCTGTCTCCTTTTTTAAAGAAATTGACTATTACTAAGATCTCCATAGAAAACGTAACATGTTTGTCAATGGAACAGCTTGCAGGACTTAAATCAGATGAATCTGATGTGATGCAAAGAGCCCAACGCAATGACCTCTGATAGTTTCTGTAAGTTTAGAGCAGCACCTTTGGGATGCTTCACAATATTTGCCTAAATATTGTGAAACTCTTTTCAACTAGACTGCACGAATCGGCTGCTTGTTTTTTGTTATTCTTCCACATCAGTCCCAACTGATGTGGAAGCACTTAAACTGCTTCTGGTTTCCTTCATTTTTTATCTAAAGGACATAAAGTCTGACGGCTGTCCAACTGCCGAGTGCAACAGATATTCGCCGAAATCGGGTACGATGTAAGATCGCACATTTCATTTTTTAAATGTATGATCAGCAATTGATTTTAGTGTTTCTGTGACTATTAACCCAGAAGAGGTGAATGAAAACTGCGAAGGCTGGACCTCTGGAAAGAAGGAGCTGACAAGCGACATGGCGCTAATCTGGTCAGAGCAGGAGGAGGATGATGTTACAGTGAGGAAACATTCAGATTAAAGCTGTTTTTGATGGTTATGTTGTGTTTTCAGTGTTAAACCTTTGTACTCCTGTCCTCACTCTTTTGTGTGTGTGTGCGTGTGTGTGTGTGTGTGTGTGTGTGTGTGTGTGTGTGTGTGTGTGTGTGTGTGTGTGTGTGTGTGCGCGTGTGTGGGGGTGTGTGTGCGTGTGTGTGTGTGTGTGTTCTGCTGCAGCCCGTTGGTTCTCCCAGCCCAGTCTTCCCTGAAGAGAAACCTGCTGTTCCAGCAGACAACCAGTTGGGATCATCACCGAAACACGTATTGGTGGCTTCCCAAGAACCGTCCTGGCCAGACTGGAGGTACATCAACCTTACATATAAATCCAAGTTTACTAATAACTGTAACAAGCAGTTACAGTTCAGCAAGCCCTCTCTGTCAAGTAACTTGAATTACTTGACAAGCAGTTACAGTTATTAACTGTTAAAGTTTTTGATTTATTTTTTAGCATGTAGGTGATCAGTAAAGAAATATAAATGTAAAGTTCTCCATTAAAAAATAGTAAACATTAAATTTTTTTGCATAAATAATATATGACTAATAGACTTGAAACATAATCTGTGTATAATCTTCACACGGTGTATAAAAATATATAAAATACAGATTGTGATTCAGTTTTATACCCACAGTAAAAATCCTGCATTACTCCCTCAATGTCCAGCAGAGGGCGTCTTATCCAGTACTGTCTCATGCAACTTCACCTTTTTACAAACTATTACAAATTTAAGATTGCCAAGAAAAAAAAACTGAATAATTCACATTCAATGTTCACTGTTGAAAATGTTTAAGCTAAATAATTTTCTTATGGCGTTTCTTTCTAAACCCTTCTAAAATAACGTAGCATTTTGCTAAGTAATATTTAGTCATTTTTCCAAGTTTTTTTCTTTACAGCAAACTTAAAACCTTTTAGATGAAAACAATGTTCTAGAGATGGTTCACAGCATAGAACTGGTATAGTTGAGGGCTTATACTGACATCCTAATGCCTGAACATTCAAGTCACTTTATAGAAAATAAACAAGCAGCTTCATTTAAATATCCCTATACCATACCAACTTTATTTATAAAGCACTTTAAAACAAGCACAGCTGATACAAAGTGTTGTATATTAAAACACAACATAAAAAAAAACAACTCTTACAGTTTAAAAACAAACATACAATTTAAAACTAGATCCCGCTGGAGTTGAAAGCCAGGTAAAATAGATGGGTTTTAAGACGAGCTTTAAAAGTGGATAGTAAATAAAGGTTTAGGATTAATGCCCATTTTAATACCCAGATAGCACAGAATGATTGAATCAACGTTGAAAGTGGTCGGTGACTTGTATGTTGAATCAACGTTAGGGTTTCAACCATAACTGACATTATATCAATGTTGATTCAACCATCATCTGTATGTGAATCTACATGCAGATTTGGGTTGATTTTATATTGAATGAAAGCTAAGGATTTATTTTTAGGTCTGATAGGTCTACATCATAACATGCCACTAAAAGTTTCTTCACTGGTGTTAAACACTATATTATTGGCAGATGATGGGTAAACTGTGTACAAAAGGTTAAAAATGACAACATGGGTTTGATATAACATTTTATTTATGAAAAGAGGGACAGATCTTTAAACATATTTGACTCCTTTTTGACTGACAGAACAACAGTCTGTTGTCCACAGAAGAACAGCATCCATGTTAAGCTTTGTACTGTATGAACCAGGGAAACAGGACAAGTTGTGGTCACCCCAGTTTGACTCTGGTTGGCGTCACTTTGATTCCTTGCGATGTCTTCCTCTCGTTCTGGTGCGTAATGAAGCCACTTCAAGTGGCTGCAGTCCTCAAGATTCAGCTTTGGGTCAAACTGCAGAGCAGCGGCTGAAAAACACAAGAATAAAAGTGAGGAAGGTGCTGGTTAGAAAGATGATAAACATTTGAAAAGTTCTGAAAGACATTGAAATATTAAACAGTGTACTGGTTACAGGTCAGAGAACAAATACAAACCATATAGTTCCCCATGTACACTCACTGTTAAATTAATATTTATTTTAATCTTTCATTAATATTTACTTAATGTTTACATATACAATTACATTTACCTATTGAGCTGCAGTATAGTGTAGCATTTATGATGCTGCACTCATGTTAAAATGAGGGAATCAATATTTAAAATAAAGGGCTGTTGATCAGAAAACCTAACGATAAAACTCAGGGAGGATCAGGGTTTATTTAACACACCAGAGACAGATAAATGGAGCAAAAGGTGCTTTGTCCTGTAGTTGGAAAAATTATTTATAATTTATACAGAATTAACTTCCATCAAATAGCTGGTTCAATCTTCCATCAACTACAAATATTTCCAAATAAGTTTATTAAATTCATTCAAAAATGTCCATATGGTGATAAAGATCCTGCACAAGTAATAATAGTCCAGGTCAGTTGGGCCAGGTGAGGGGTGGGCGGTGGAGGGAGAGGGGTGTGTGTGTCTTTGGCAGGTGAAGGGAGAAGGGTTGGGCGTTTGAATGGCCAAAGGTGGTGAAGGGGTGCAAAAAACAGCTTACATTGATTGAACATTTAGATTACTAGTTCTTCCTCAAACCTTATCCTCAAGGCAAACTGACCTGCGTGTTTTCAGTTCAGCAAAACCCTGTTAATCAGACGTCAATTAAAATCATGTGTGCTGAATTAGGGAAATGCCTAAAACTTGCAGGGCAGTGTGCCTGGTGGACCGGTGCTGAAAAACACTGGATTCAATGTTGGTGTTTCAATCAATGGATATTGACAGTAAATCAACATTGATTCAATGACTCATTTTCAATGTTAGTTAATTGGCTAGAATTGAATGGTTGTTTGATGGCTGATCCAGGTTCTGTCGTCGACCTTAAACATAAATTCAACCTTTGTGACGATAATTCAATGTTGAATTAACATATTTTGCCAACAAGCCAACAGCAAAGTGGCTGTGTGGTTGGGACATCCCACTCATATACACTGTAGGGGTGGACCGCTCCACTCCTTGTAGTAAGAATTTTTATTAACAAGTGAAAAATGTACAGAAGGGAATCATCACCCACTATCCTCTACAATGGTTAATTTAAAATGTGATAACCCCCACTCACTAATAAAATGCTCTCACCCAGAGCTCTGATGAGGGGAAGGTGTGTGGCAAAACAGCTGACATTGATTCAACATTGATCAGAAATCTACATTTCATTCATTAGATTTCAACCACAAAACAACATTGATACATTGACACAGTTTTAACGGTTAGAATTGGATGGTTGTTTGATGGTTGATCCACCGTCAGTTTTCGACTTCAACCAAGAAACAATCATTCTGACTATAATTCAACGTTGATTTAACATCGTGTGCTATCTGGGTATTTTCCTACATAACTTTATAACTGATTGATTCTCCTTGTAAATCTCCAAAATCTGGAGCCGATTGGCTTATAATTGAAACACAAGCATCTCTGGTCTTTCTGTTTCCAGCCTGAAACCCCAGAAATGTTCATCACAGCTTCCCACCTCAGCCCTGCAGTCCCATCCTCTGAGCAGACGGGAGGATGTCCACAGGGCGTCGCCCCAGCGTGGGGACCCTTCAGACAGACAGACAGTCCACTACTACTGGGGGGTTCCCTTCTGTCCAAGAGGCCTGGATCCAGATACGTACACCAAGGTGGATCTGATTGCCAGTTGGACAAACACAGTATTTACATTTTATACAAAACTTGAATTACTTGATTATTCCTCATTTTTTATATCCAGATAATAAGCTCATTAACTGTCAAAATGAATAATATTTAAACTTCTAATTTTAGCATAAGTGTTAAATGTCAGAGATGCTGAACGGCTCATGTTTTCCTAAGGTGATCGTGGCTCAGATGGAGGTTTATGAGAAGAGTCTGAAAGAGGCTCAAAGGGGTCTGCTGAGGAAGGCTGAGTGGGGGGAGGCCATCCAGCCGGAGCCACAGGTCAACCAACTTTGATTTGATTTTTTTTTTTAGTTTATTAAAACATGTTCAAAAACATTAATAAAAGATGCCTTGCATGAGTTTTAGCTTAAGCTCATTCTCATCCATCGTCCCTGAACAGGTGAGTAATCTCCTGCTTCTGATGCCTGAAAAAAGCCACTCCACCTCAAAACTATATTCACAAATCCTCTGAGTCTCTTAGTGTTGCCACACAAACAGCATTTTTTCTCTTTGACCATCTTGTTGCTCTGGTGGTACTGCTCACTTTGTGGTGTGTTCAGTGTCGGCGTCTCGTTGGAAATAAAACATTTTAAGTTCTTTTCATCTTCAGTATATGGCAACTAAAACCTTCAAAGTATTCTAGTCATTCTGAGCCATGATTCCTTGAACATGAAACAAATTCCCAACATCATCACAAGAAATTAACTGAAACTTTTTTTCTGAACCTTGTCTGTTATGACATAGTGACAGTTTCAACAAATATGTAAATAACTTTTTTTAAAATAAAAGTTGCATACTGCAGATTGAATAAATGACTAAACTCCTTACTGCTGCTGTTCAGATCATTTCCCTGGATTCAATTAAACACAATCGGTCACATGACTGTTTTCTGTTACACTGTTACATCTAGAATGAATGATTTGCCATGTAGAAACAAAAGTCAAAGCAGTTATTAACGTAGTTGGGATGTTGGTCTGCTCTTATCTTGATGTTTTTATTTCTCCTCAGAAGTCCATGTCCCCTGAAACATCAGCTGGGTCGCCTCAGCCTTGTGTTTCTCGAAGGTAAAACTGAATCTTGAAACCCTTAAAGAAAAAAATGTTGTGGTTGGACTCCTAGTGACGAAATGTATTCAGTCAAAGCCCATGTGAATTTCATACTCCAAAATTCTCACCTGACAAAAAACAAAACTACAAAAAATCTTTTAAATTTTTTGTCTTTTCATTGTTCACCGTCACCTGAGAATCTGATCTTTGTCACTCTGGTTGTTTCCTGTTTATCAGGAGAGGTCTAAGACTGAGAGGCAGCAAAAGGAGCGAAGCTGCTGATTTTCTTCCAGAAGAGGAAGAGGAGAGAAAAGATGACGGAGAAGAGGAGCAGCAAGAAAAAGAGGAAGAGGGGAACAAGGAGAGTGATGAAGTGCAGATGGATACTGATGACTGTGAGGTTTGTCCAGGTGAAGTAGTTTACTGTTATGGCACCAGGTTTCCACTCATATCTCAGCTGCTGACTTGAACAAATTTTTCCTGTTTGAAACAAACAGAAACTCAACTGAGTGACAACGACAGCACAAAAGATCTGAGCTTGGATGTTGATGCTGAAACACAGGTCAGCCCCCTGCTGGAAGTAAAACATATTACTCTATTTTAAGGTTCTGTTCAGGAATTATTTTATGGCTGAGTCCATAATGATGAAAAGACATCCTGAGATATATTTGTTTTATCTCCTCACAGCCTTCACAGAAAAATCCTGAACTGCCTGAGATCGAGATGATCCTCAGAGGTGATTCTCCAATCAGACACGAGTGTCAGGAGCCAGAGCCAAATTTGAAAAGTAAAAAAAAAACAAAAAAAAACAAAAAAAAACAGAAAAGCAAACATACTTACCCTTCTGAGTTTCATTGCCATTCTATAAATTAACTGCCAGAGGTGAGTTTATGTGTGATTCGTTTTACCCACAGCAGACTCAAAAATGGAGGAAAACGTCTCAAGTTGCTACAAAGATGTCAGAGGACAGACTGCACAAAGGGTAAAGAAAGTCAAGAGCAGAAAGGATCAAGAGGTGGAGAAGATGGAGGACCGAAGTCTTCAGAGATCAGAATGTCCTGAACTGGAAGCAGCCGTTGTCCCTCACAGCCCTGAAGCCTCTGTCGACTGCCCCCTCTGTCAGGGATCGTTTCCCGCAAGTGAGATTGAGATTCATGCGGCGTACTGTGATGGCTTTCAAGGTAATGCAGAGGGAACATTAACTAATTTTACAATTAGTTTGCTTGATTAAAAGTAAATTGGAAATTATCGGCGTTACAACATAAAACTTTGACCAGCACAGAGCATAATGCAACTGATTTCCAGATTTCCTGTTTCCCTGGTTTGTTGTGGTGATGTTTGTTCCTTGTTGTTGACAGACCCACTGAAACCTCGTAGGAAGAGGATGAAGAGAACAGAGGTGGTGTCGGAGGAAACCACCCAACTCTCTGATGTTTGCAGGTCTGTAGAAACCACAATCAGATTAGCAGTTTTTTTCCCACTACTTTATCTGACACCTTGTTGTTTTTTCTGCATATTGTGATTGTATGATCCAAGCCCTATAAAACTGGTCTCATTAGTATCGGTTTGCCTTTTAAAAGCTCAGCAGATCTGGTTCTTTGCTCCACAGGAACCAGGAGAAATGCTACATCTGTCAGAAATCTGTTCTTCTACGAGATTACAGCCGACATACAGAACTCTGCCTTCAACGTGGGACAGTGAGCAGGGTAGGAGTAACCTGAAAAGATCTGCTTTATTTACACATTTAAATACTGCAGTGATAAAAACTGTTTCAGTTGTTCCTTTGTCTGCAAACATCAGAAGGGAAACCTGTTGTCGGCTTTGGAGAAAACTGAAAGCAGGGACTCAGGTCAGTGGTCCACAAAACTACATTTTAATCCTGTTTGGTAACACCTTGCTCTGGTTTTGGTCTTAAGTTATCTGCAGGGAAACCAAAAAACAGTATTCAGAACTCCCTGTCAGACAAGATGAAGCATCTCTGATTTTCTTTGATTTGGGGTCTTCTCACAGTCTTTACCGTTATAATTTTTTTTCCTCAGAAACAAACTCAGATTTGATGTTTTACTGTTTCCTCAGGTGCTGGACCGTCAGGATCCAAACCCCAACCTGAGTAAGATTTATTTCATAAAACTACTAAGGTTTCTTCTGTATATTACTTGTGTTTGGGTTCTTAATTTCTCAAGTTTTGATGTTCTTTTTAAAATGAACTTTTTTTGTCTCATGCTGAACTGAGAGAAGTTTTGGTAACACTTTATTTGAAGGGGGTTGAATAAGACTGTCATGACACTGTCATAAACATGACATAACATCTGTCATGAACATGAATAAGCCTTCATGAATATTTATGACTGTTGTCATAAAGCGTCATTCGGTAAATAATGACACTTTTAATACAAAGTTGACATTATTCAAAATGTCTTCGTTATGACAACTTGACATTAACCTAGAAATCATGATCCAACATAAATTTGTCATAATAGTAGTCATAATGATTTATTACACTAGCAAAAGCTTTAACAAAACAATGATTATTTCCACTCCCTGAAATAAAGCAAAACAAGTAGGACAAGCAATAAAGATTTCACTAAGCTTTATTACACGGTCAAATGATTTAATAACAGACTCATTAACAATTTCTTTTACATCAACTAAAGTGGAACAAGTAGCACCAGTTATGAATATGTCATTAAGTGTTATTACAGTGTCATTAATATTAACTGTTACCTCAAGTAAATTGAAACTAGTAGCAACAATTATAAAGATGTAATTTAGTATTACAGTGTCAAATGCTATGCTAACAGAGTTATTGATATTAAGTCTTACCTCAAATGAAGTGAAACACACTGGACTACTTATAACTACCATCATAACTGTAGAACAAACCCTTTGTACATTGGAATAAAACAAAAGATAACTTGTTCTAAGATAACAGAGGGTTTAACGTCTGGTCAGTATGTTGTTACTCTGAAATGCTGATTGAAAAACTAAAACAGAATTACTTATTCTTTAACTTAAGAAAATAGATTCTTTCAACAGCAACATTTTTTGCTTTGATTATGTCAGCCATCTCCTTCGTAATAGTCTTCCTGTAATGCTCTGAAAACAGGAGATCTTCTTGTCTTCATTTCCTGGAAGCAGCTCTTTGAAGGTGTCCAGAAATGCTCAGAAATTACAGCTGTTCTTGCAATAGTTAATCATGGTGAAAACCTTTTCATGAATTCAAACTTGGTGAATCTCTTCTGAACATCCTCATAGTCGGTGATGACTCAATTCATTGTGGTCACTTAAAAAAAGAACAAAAACAAAAAACAATATCATCATAACTCAGCATTTATTTAAATACCATTTCAAAAATGTCCCTTGCTGCACACTGTCAGAATGGTAGACTGGCAGACAAATGCCTAGTTAACACGACTGGTTGTTATAAAGTGCAATACAATTATTTCTTAATACAAGTGGAATAATAACTGGAGCTGAACAAAATTATTCTGATCAAATATTTGTCTGGCAGAAGTTCAGACAGACTGAAACTGTTGTTATTCAGAATGCATCATTTAACATAGTTTTAGGCGCATGAATGCATCTTTTTACTTAATGAGTATTCTAAATTATTTCTAACCAGATACTCTAACTTAGGGTTGTTTGCAAGAAGTTTATTAATAAATAAATAGATTTAACATCAGTTTTAGTTGTCTAAAACGTAACTTAACTCAGCTGGTGAATGTTGATTCCTGCTCCCCATTCCCCACTTACCTGGCTGTCCCACCCCACTTCATCTGGAGAAAATATTAACACAAAAACGACTTACCTAATTTTCTTGGGGAATATTTCATCTGCTTCTTTCTCTTTGGTCAAATAGGAACTTCTTTCTCTGGTGGCTGGTTATCATCCTCCACACCTGTAAGCATGTCTTCATTAGCCAACTTTGTCCTCCCACCATGTGTCCTTAGGCTAGCCTGGGTCTTCATGTGGCTAAACTTGCCAAAGCAAAGAACACAAACACTGTGTCACATCAGCCAAGTCGCTAAATAATGCACATGAAGGATAACTTTGACTAATATATTAGCTTTTAATTTGCTAGATTAAAATTGGAGGGGGAAAAAACAATTTGCCTGTCTTTAAAATATATTTAACATTAAGGGCTAACGTTACTCTAATTGTGTTTAATAACTTTAGCTAACATTAATTTACAGCAAGGTAGGATTGGCTTGAATTGCTTATAGCTAACATTACAGAGAAAGAGAACATAGTCAATGTTATTTTCTCAAAGAAAATGTAAAGTTAATAAGACACATACCTCATATGTATTAGGTATCAAACTTCGGCTTCTTAAACAGGAGGTCTGGCCGTTATAACTTGTGTTAGGCTTGCGCCACAATATGGAAGATTTCTTCACCAACACACTGCACGCCTGTTCCTGCACTGCTGCCTCTCACTGGTGGAGATGGTGTATTGCACTACGTAGCCCTTGTGTTTAGAAATGGGGTCCATACCAACTGACCCCACACACGTAAAACTTTTATCATTTGACACAGTTCTCTACGTTTGCCTCAGTCCTCGCACGCACAAGGGTTAAAACAGCCTTAAATAATGTTTCAAATGCTAAGTTCATAAGTGCTTTGTAGACATCTTGCTGTAAAACTTTAGGATCGATTAAATTAAGAAAATTAAGACTAAACATGGCAGAGCTTTATAATATTACTACATAAAGCTAATTTTTAAAATTTAATCGGTAATACTTTTATAACAAATTTATGTCAGATCATGATTTCTTGGTTAATGACAAGTTGTCAACTTTGTATTAAAAGTGTCATAATTTACCAAATGACGCTTTATGACAACAGTCATAACTATTCGTGAAGACTTATTCATGTTCATGACAGGTGCTATGTCATGTTTATGACAGTGTCATGACAGTCTTATTCAACCCCCTTCAAATAAAGTGTTACCAAAGTTTTTTTTGTTTGTTTTAGCACAAGGCCCACAGGATCTTGAGGTTCATGCAGAGCAAATACAAATTTTCTATTTTCTAATATTTTTACATTTATACATGTGTCAATATTGTAGGGCTGAAACAGTTAATCTGATTGTGATGAACCAATTATTGAATACTAAATAACTAATTTAGTAATCGATTAATCTTTTCTTTTTCTGTAAATGTATTCTACCCAGAACTCAGCAAGTGGCAGATTTAGTTTCACCTGGTTCAAATTATGTAAAATAAATCCTGCTAAACTCCTTTTGCAATCCAATTATTAATCGGTTAATCCAAAAAATAACCAACATCTTGATGTTAAGTCAAGCAGACAGAGCCAAATTTTTACATGTTGATGTTAGAAATATGTTTAGCTTTGCTTCAAATGATCAAGTGTTTACTAAAGAAATACTGTTATTGTATTTTAGACAATAAAATATTTATTGTCTTATTTAAAAAGGAGTTGAATTGTTCATTTGCACCTTTTACTGTATTTCTAATATTGTATAAGAAAGGCTGAAGTGGGTAAATGAAAAAATCTGCAGAATGTAGCAATTTTTTAATCCGTTTAATCGTCAGAATAATCCATTACTAAAATAATCAATATTTTCAGACCTCCAATATCATGCATTAATTCATTCATGTCTTCTGTTGACATTTTTAATCGTCTGTCATGTCTTGACATAACTGCAGGTCATCCCTAGTTTTGCATCTTTTCCTGAATGATTGATCTGGAGTCCAACAGCTCTGTCTGTGTGTGTGTGTGTGTGTGTGTGTGTGTGTGTGTGTGTGTGTGTGTGTGTGTGTGCGTGTGTGTGTGTGTGTGCGCGTGCCTGACTTTCAGAGCAGTTATTGATCTACGGGACGATGATGATGATGAGGATGAGGAAGTTTCAGCGTACAGGATCAGTAATTCTCCCATCAGATCCTTCACTCCCATCTCTGAGGCCACCGGATGCCTTATTGACTTCAGGAAACAGCAGCGACCCAAGAAGCCCAGTCAAAGACGGAGATGATGTCATGAAGAAGGAGCCAGAACCTTTAACCATCACCAGGCTGCCATGGAGCCTTTTTCAAGATGTTTTATTTAAAAAAACAAACTGTCTTTGACTTTGTTGAAACCACTATTGCTGATGTCAAACTACCTCCTGCTTTGTATAAACATTCCCGTTATGTTACTGTAGTTCTGCTTTTTATTTACATTTAATGTCTTTTAATCAAGCAAACTCATCTGCTTCAAAATAACGATTGATTTTCTCTGAATAACAGTTGAACTGAACTGTAGTGCCTTCTACTGTCAGAATAAAGTATTACACACCTGAATTCAACAGATCTGACCAACAATTTAAACTATATGAAGTAAAAACTGAGGATTCACTTTGAAAAATGTAAAAGTTTGTTCAGGTCAGCAAATGTCCACCAGGGTAGATTTGTATTTTATTACAATAATCATAAGTTAGAGAATATAAACTCGCACAAATAGGTGGAGCCAAAAATAGCAGTTGAGTTTCTAGACCAAATTTACCGGAGGAGCAAACATTCTGTTGAAATAATCGTGTGACATCGTGAGAACAAATGTAATTTTTCTGTTGCCTCCCACTCACTAACGCAACAACTACAATGAAGTAACAAAACCTGTCTTCACTTTTTCAAAAACATACACTACTTCCTCATAGGAATTGAAGCACCATCAGCTGAATCTGTGGGTTCTTCCCGATGCAGGGGAAATAAATTCTGACAGGTGTTCAGGAAAAAATGGGGGAAAAAAGGGCAATGTTTCATTGTTTAATGTATTTGGTGACCTGCAGAGAAAAGGAGGCTCTTGCAGCTCCAGAGCTGATGAAAACTGTGATCCCATTGCAATATGGATGAAGCTGACCTTAATTTTTAATTCGTTGTTAAAGGAAAACATAAAATTGGTTCAAAAGTTATGGTTTCTGTGCCAAAGCATATCGCTAGGTTAAAGGGGCCAGGTTAAAGCATTGGCTCCCACTGGCCCCTGTCTAGAACCACCCATCTCAAACCACATCTTCTGAGTTCAAAATATTTTCCCTGAAATTGCGGAGCAGGGCCAGTCCTAGTTTGTTTGGTGCCCTGGGCGAATAACAGAGAGAAGAGGTGCAGCAGGCAGCACCAAGCCTGTCCTCTTTGCATACAGCACTCGCATCCAGAGGCAGGGCACGTGACTTGTGTGCGTGTGAGTGCTTACAAGTGTGGTGTGCATGTATGTGGAAATAGAGTAAAGAGTAAAAGTCTGGTGTGGTAGATCTGAGCCTCTATTGCTCTGGTGTTTAGGTCCTGTTCCTGTGCGGCCAGGATGAGGGCCTCTGTGCTGTCCTTGAGTCCAGCTTTCTCCAGGCATTGGTAGGATTTCCTAATAACAGCCACTTCAGTTATTTGTCGGTGGTACATCCCATGTAGGGGCTTGTCCTCCCATGATGGTTCCTCCAGCACCTCGTCCTCTGTTTCATCCTGGACAGTTGCTCTCACACTCACTAGTCCTCTGCCTCCTTCCTTACGGCTTGTGTACAGTCTCAGGGTGCTGGATTTGGGGTGGAACCCTCCATTGTTAGTAGTTCCGAGTCTTAACATCCGTGGCCTTCATCTCTTCCATTGGCCAGCTAATTATTCTGGCAGGGTATCTGATTACTGGTAAGGCATAGCTGTTTATTGCACGGATCTTGTTCTTTCCATTGAGCTGGCAAGAACAATATATATATATATATATATATATATATATATATATATATATATATATATATATATATATATATATATATATATATATATATGTTAGGTTCTGCAGGGGAGTGTTTTCTCTATATTTTCAGGGTGGCAGGCTGACGGGATCCAGCTGGTGCTCGTCATCTCCAATCAACAATGTCCTTAAATAGGAGCGGCTTCCCAGAAGAAGATGCCAGATGGTTCCGCTTCTACAGTGGTACACTCTAGCTGTCATTGCTGTCTCAAGTGTCTAACTTGTTCCTGACGCCTCTTCCATCTTTCTTCCTTCCAGAACCAGCCCTGGCCTCTCTCTGAGAATCAGATCCACCTGGACTACCTGGCCCTCGCTGTTCGGCTTGGCCGAGCCCCTGGATTCCTTCACCACCACCACCCTGCTGCTGCCTATCCACCCTCAGTTACCTGCTGGAACTCCCCCACCTGGAGACCCCTCGCTGCCCCAACTGCTGTACCCTCCTCTGCTCACCTGAACCCCCAATCCGTAAGCCCTCATCAGGTCACATCATCATTCCTGTCATTATTCCTCTGTATAACTGCTCACCCATTTCTCAGTTCCTCTTCTGGCCCGGTTCCTCCCTGCTGCCGCTGATCTACACCTCTCCATCGTTTCCCCCATTACACCTTCTTGTTCAATAAATCTGTAAACTGAGTTTGGTGTCCGTAGTTGCTGCTTGCCTTCGAGTCCTGGTACCTCTCATTATGACAATATCTGACTGTATAGCTCAATGGGTAAGTCACCAGTCTTCCACCCGGGTTTGAATCCAGGCTGGGGCAAAAAGTTACAACAGTGAAACTGAGCTGTGCAGTGTGGGTCCTTAGGCAAGACCCTTGGAGCTATATAGCCTACCTCATACCATGAGAGACACTGATATGCATAACATGCCGGCTCAGACGTCACCTGGCCAAACAAGGTCTGCATCAGGTGCTGGGGAACCAGAGCGCCTTGATGACAAATGGGCTACTGGAACAAGACGGAAATGGGCGAGAGATGAAAACATGGATCTGTTGGAATGCTACTACTCAAGTAACCCTAGTCAGAGGGGCTACATGCAAAGAATGAGGGAGAAATGGTTACTTCGACATCCCCAGTCGACACTAACTGCCAAACAACTAGTAGCTCAGTGTTCCAACATGCGCTAACCTGTTCCCAGACATTTGTTTTCTATTTAGTGGAAATATAAAACTATCCAGGCCACCACGGCCCCTGTAGCCTACTGAAGAGATGGCACTAAATTAATTTCTTACATCTTTTTTATTCACTGAATATATTGAATGACTAAGTGTTATGTTGTTTCATTATTTTTTTTCTGAACACCTGTCAGAACTGGTTGGGAAGCCCCGATGGGATCGGAAGAGCGGGTCCTTGTTGACTGCACCTCAATTCTACCTAACTGGATGAGGAAGTAGTGTGTTGTTTTTTTTTAAACATAGTGATAAAGTGAAAAACAGGTTTTGTCACCTTAACATTCAGTTAGTGAGTGGGTGGTAACAGAAACGATGTTCTCAACTTATTGTCACGCATGATTATTTCATGTTTGCCCCTCTGGTAAATTTGTCTACTCACAATCCTCTCGTTCATCCTTGCCTGTCCGACCTCTCCAGTCACAGTCACGACACCGTGATTTTTAATCTCTGAAAAAGTAAGACCGATCAGCTTGCCATCTCCTGCCCCATTTATCTTTTTCGTCTCAACTTCTTTCTCAGTCCTTACGAGCCCATTCATAATTACGTGCAGTCTCGAATCGCAGCTAACGCCTCGCCACAGGATCCACTCTTCATTTCTGAATCAGGAAATCTAGCACCTCGTTCTTGGTTCTCTCATTATTTTCGTCAAGCTTTGGTGAAGCCAGGGGTATCTCCCGATCACTACTCCTTTCATTCTTTTCCCATTGGAGCAGCTACGTCCGCATCCAGTCAGGGGATCTCAGATGGTAAATTTGGTCACTTTTTGAATCTGTGTGTGACTACATTCTCTGACTGAGGATCATCAAAACAAAGTACAGATCTACAAAGTAACATTTTTAAAAATATTCAAAGCTTGTGTCTGTGCCTGAAATCCCAATTTCAAGATCATAGTGGGCAGAACAGCAAAAATCTTTACTGAATTTCAGAAAGTCTGATATTTTGCCATACATTCAGAGTAATTTATTCCCCTTTACTTTTAAAAGTAGGTGACAAATAAATTCTTCAGCTTTGAGGAGCATCATGCAAATTAAATTGAAAAATTCCAAAACGAAAAACTCGCAAAAACTCAAGGGGTCACAGGTAAACTTATCAATGTTCCAAAATCAGGAGAAATTATGGTTGGGATGAATAAGAAAGAGGTCAGAGGTCACTTAAATAGAGAATCTCTACTCATGCATCTTTTGGTAAGTGATTTTGAATAGTAGAAGACATCTACACCAATAGTTTCAGAAATCAGACATTTGGATCTTAACATTGCAACATCATCAGCCTCTCATAGTGAAAAAAAGGAAATGGGTGTAAACCTCTCCATCAGCACTCACCTTATACTATATAAAGGGAGTCACATCCTTAAAGCTGAAGCAGTACATTGCAGAACACAAAGGTGAGTTTTACCTCTTTGCTGCTTCTTTAGAAATTGATTTGACACATTAGATGGTTTGGTTTTGTTAGATGATGGATTATTTTTATTTTTTAGGGACTGTTTTAAAGTGTCAACTGCAGCATAAAAAGTGAGATTCGTCTTTAATGATTAAAGAAAATTGAAACATTTAATACATGTATCTATGTGTGAAACTGCTACAAAATTACAGGATTTTACAGAGCAGCAAAAAAGACTTAACAGAACTTCAGAAAATCTGTGAGATATATATATATATATATATATATATATATATATATATATATATATTTTTTTTTTTTTTTAATTTTTATTATTATTCTTGAATTAAATTTTGCAGAGTGAAGCATTTGGTTTTACTTTGGCTTTATTCAAACTCACGAACTCTTACCATGTATTTTTTGTCCAGTTTCTATCACAAATACCATAGTACATTTGAATTAAGACAACTAAAATACAGCTAGCTTTTCAGGAAATAGGAGTCAGTTTTAAGCCAATAGTGTCATGAGGTGCGGTTGAGAGAGGTGAGGTAGACGTTGAGACCCAGGTAAGTGAAGAAAATTATGAATTTAATGATGAATCCACAAAAAATACAAAAGTCCAAAATCCCAGGCAGCACAGATGAGCAGAAGCCTAAATGCTCAGAGGTGGTAGCAACTGGTAAAACAAAACGACAAACCTGACAACAGACTAGACAGATTAGACAAGAACTGACAAAGACACAGAAATATAGGTGACATAAAATACACAGAGGGTAATCAGGGAATGAGAAACACCTGGGAACAATCAGACACCTAAACTAAACACACAGGAAAACTCAAATTATGACCAACAGTTCCTTAATATTGATGAGAAAGTACCAATTATAAATAAATAATCTGTAAATGGAAAAATACATTTTTCCCACATTATAAGTTAAAATGACTTGTTCCATTGGCAGATTATTTAACTTAAAACTGATAAATTTTAAAATCAATACTAAGGGATTGACTTAAAATAAGCTCTTATATCGTGCTGAAAAGTTACTTGTTAGTTTTGCGATATACTAACATATTTTGGCAACACTTTATTTGAAGGGGGGTGAATAAGACTGTCATGACACTGTCATAAACATGACATAACACCTGTCATGAACATCAATAAGTCTTCATGAATATTTATGACTGTTGTCATAAAGCGTCATTTGGTAAATTATGACACTTTTAATACAAAGTTAACATTATTCAAAATGTCTTTGTTATGACAACTTGACATTAACCAGGAAATCATTACTGTTTAAACTTGACCTTTTATAACATAAAGTTACCTAATTTTTGAAGTGCAATCAGTAATACTTTTATAACAAATTTATATCAGTAATGATTTCCTGGTATAATCAATTAATTTTTTTACTACATTGTATTTCTGCGTCCTCTCATCCTTTCTTCCTTCCTTCCCTCCCAGCCTTGCTTCCTTACCATCTTTCCTCATTTATTTCCTTCTTTCCTTCCTTCTTTATGTCCTGTTTCCATTCCTTTTGTCCTGGTGTCTTTCCCGTCTTGTGTTCTACCTCTTTCTTCCATCTTTCTTGTTGCCTTGCTTCCAGTCCTTTCTTGTATCATTCTTTCTGGAGGTGTTATGTTAATGAAAGTGTCATGTCAGTCTTATTCACCTCCTTTCAAATAAAGTGTTACCCATATTTTCACCAGAAACTAGATATAAAATAATTGAATTTACAAAATCTGTAGATTTTGTTTAAGTTAATAGAGGAACCAGAATGGTTTTGTATTAGCAGAAGACATGTTGTCACCATGTAAATAATTTAACAGATTCTTCACTTTAAAAACAGCTGAATAAAAATACAAACAAAACCAAACACTTTATTCATTACTAGTTAATAGTATACTAAAATATACCATGTACAAGATGGAAAAAGTAAGGAAGGAAGAAAGGATGAGAGGACGCAGAAATACAATGTAGTAAAAATCAGATTACAAAGAAAGAAAAGACAAGGGAAAATTAAATTGAAGAAGGAAGAATACGAGAAAGGAAGAATGGGGAGTGAAGGGCGTAATACTGAGAAATTGAACTATAGAGAAACAAGACTGGAAATGCAAATATCTTTCCATGTTCTTATTTTCTTTTTCTGCACTTATCCAGACCTTAAAAATACTGAAATCAAATTCCCTGATATTCATAGGAAATATTTTAAAACCAAACCGTATCTGTACATTTTTTCCTGCATCCAGAGAATGGAAGCTTCTTGGCTCTGGATATGGGTGGAACAAACTTACGGGCATTTTATGTCGAGGTGATGAATGGGAAGATAAAGCTGGAGCTTAAAAGCAAAGAATCGCTAATACCTCAAGAGCTAAAGAATGAATCCGGAACACAGGTAATCTACATGGCCACATCTGACTTTTTAAACACAAGTAAAACTCAAATAGAGTCACAAAACCAAGACTTACAAGAAAACAGTTTAATAGAAATTGCAACAAAACAGATTAAAATGAGTCACTAAGGGTAAATGTTCAGCAATAAGTTTCGCTCCTAACATAGGATTGGAAGAAGAAATGAATGTGATCCAAAGCAGAAAAGATTAGTTGCATATGAAATAAAGTGATTTCTAAATTAAATTATTTTTGTATTTTGTTATGCTGGGAATTCCATATATTTTAGTTTTTTTATCTTATCAAAACAGATTTTTTTTTTCAGTCAATGTCTCTGCTCCATGGAAGTGTTTTAACTAATAATTATTCCTCAGAAACAGTGAAATGTATTCTTTCACACAATATTTTAAAAAATAAAGAAAGTTCTCTCTGAGCAGCATATTTCATTCTTCAAGAACTGTGTAAAAACACCACTCTTACTGTGACACACATCTTGTATATTTATTGGACACTATAAAAAAGTTCTGTGCCTCAAGAATAAGCTGTAGGTAATCCCAAACAAGGACTATCTTTTTTTTCTTCCAAGAACAAATCAATAACAGCATATAGTACAAAAAAGAAAGAACTAAATTCTTTGTTTTTGTAGGGTATGTTTTCGTATGTAGTCATTTAAATTGGTCCTTGGATCTTAAGCTTGAAAAAGAAAAGCTTTATCATTTAATGTTTCTATTCCTCCCAAGACAACAAAAAAAAGAAACAAAACTGTCTGGGCAGGATATTTCACACTTCAAGAACTCAAGTGGTGTATGTATTGGCCCTTAAGCAACATGTTTGTGTGTTCTTGTATCCTTTCAGCTGTTTGACTACATCGTGGACCATCTTAATGAGTTCCTTAAGGGTCACAACTTGAAAGGACACCCTAAGTTACCACTTGGTTTCAGCTTCTCATTCCCCTGTGATCACAAATCACTTTACAAGGTCTTTAGTCTCACACTGCTAATCCTTTTTGGTTTGTCACTATTCTCCCAGTGGAAGACCCTTTCCACTAATAATTTTTGACATTTTTGTCGTTGTGTGAGCAGTGCGTCCTGACAAAGTGGGCTAAAGGCTTCAAGTGCTCTGGGGTGGTAGGAAAGGATGTAGCAGAGCTACTGAGAGAGGCCATCGAAAGGAAAGGGGTTGGTGCATAATGCTCAGTAATTTATAAATATCCTCAGTTTGTTTAGAAGATCTTCAGAATTAGTTTGCTGCTTTTATCCTCTTCTGAATCTCACCTTTTTAAAACTTCTCATGAGAGAGACCCCAGTTTAACATAATGTATGTCTTTTTCCACATACAGGGCCTCAACATTCATCCAATAGTCATGGTGAACGATGTAGTGGCTACAATGATGAGTTGTGAGGACAAGAACTGCGAGATTGGGATGATTATTGGTAAAAAGCAAAACAAAACAAAAACATCTGAATAAAACATTTAGAAAACCTTCAGGTTGTCCCCCCAATAAACGTTGTGGATCTAAGGGGTAAACTATCAGAAACCAAAGAAAAAGAACATTACATTAAAAATGTAGAAAAACTACAGAAATAATAATAATAAATAAAAACATGAGTCATTTTCCCAAAACAACATGGAAGGAATGCATGCATAATTGTGAAACCATGGTTTCACAATTGTTTTTAATTTTTTATAAATGAAAATCTGAAAAGTGTGACTTGTGTGTTTGTCTTCAGTCCCCTTTGTGGCTGTACTTTGTACCACAACGTATTTTAATTACAGCTGGGCATCTTTTGGGGTGTTTCTACTTACTTTAGAGATCCAGATTATTTATCCAGTCTTCATATTAGCTGGAGAGCATTTTTAAACATCCATTTGGAAGTTTTGCCAAAAGTTCTCAATCGGACATAGTTGCATGTTTAGGGATATCGTTCTGCTGGACAGTGAATTTCTACCACAGTCTCAGGACTTTTCCAGTCTCTCATAGTGTTCCACCTGGAGTTGTGTCTGTTGGTCAAATCTTTGCTTCATGGTTTGTATCAAACTTTAAATGAGACTTTAAATGAACTGCATGAAAGTTAATTTAGGAGCCTCAGAGTTTCAGTCTGAATATACAGTACATGCACTTTTCAGATTTCTTTTAAATTTGAAAATCAAGTGTCATTTTCTTAGTGCTAAGGCAAGTGGATTTCTTCTCTTGTTTATTGAACATCTTACCATTTATTTTGAAAAGACCATTTTGGATGAGTGCTGAAACACCTTCCAGAAACAAGAGAAGTAGAAATCCTTTTTACTTCAGTACTTTCCTGGCTAAGAAACTGTCCTAGCATGTATCCCTATGTTCCACTATTTAACATTTGTTGGATTATCTCATAACATCCCAATACTGAAAATACTGTGAAGTTTGTTGCTATAATTTCATAATATGAATAGTTCATAGAGTGTGAACACTTTTGTAAGACACTGCAAGGTTTTGTCAGTGGTGGGTAGAGCTACTCCTCTTCCTCGACAGGAACGGGAACCAACGCCTGCTACATGGAGGAGATGAAGAATGTGGGGACTGAGGATGGAGAAGAAGGACAATTGTGCATCAACACAGAGTGGGGCGGCTTCGGGGATGACGGCTCGCTTAAGGAGTTCCTGACAGAGTTCGACAAGAATTTGGACAATGAGTCAGACAACCCGGGAGAACACATGTAGGTCTAAGTTACAAATAAAATAAAAGTCAAATAAAAGTAAATATATTTGCTAATGATTTTTGTCTATCTAGTATGTTTTTTCTTAGCCTGTTGATAATGAAAGTCTTTTTCTTCATCACTTTCTGTCAAAACAGCTGTTAATATTTAGCAAGTTCAGTATTGTTGAACACTGAGGTTTGAACAACCAAACTGATTATTTTTTCTGCTCTTTTTAAAAATCACCTGATGACTTTCTTGTGAAACACCAAAGCTGCATGTTTAGTTGTTGCAACCAAGAGAAGTTCTCTGCTGGCACATTCATCACAGCAATAGAAGCAGTTTTACTTTTTATCAATGGTTATGTCAACGGCAGAGAGGCTCAAGAATCTGCAATGTAATACTTTTGAGAATCACAACTTGTACTGCAGTTTGAGAACAATGACGAACATAAAGTTACAATATGAAAGAGTAGCAGATCACATAAACTGAGATAGATGTTTCTGTTCCTTTCCTGATGATATGTTGTCTTTGCAGTGTTGAGAAGATGATCAGTGGGAAGTATTTGGGGGAAATCGTTAGGCGTGTGCTGTTGGAGCTGAAGGAGAAGAAGCTGCTGTTTGAAGGCAGTGTGTCTGATAATCTGTGTAAAGAAAATAAATTTGAGACACAGTTTATTTCTGAGATTGAGGAGTAAGTGTCCATTATATTTGTCAGAGTCCTCATTAATCAGATAAGTTCATTATTAACTTTGATGTGGTATTAAATTTTTGTGTGTGTTGTTGAAACAGCGAGAAAAATGGTCTGGAAAATGCCGACAAGATTCTGAGTGACCTGGACTTGAAGGTGAACTCGACTGACCCCAGTTTGGTGAAAATGGTGTGTGACACCATCTCCTCACGTTCTGCTCGTCTCTGTGCCGCCGCGGTAACCATCGCCAACCGTATTCGTACCAACCGAGGGCTGTCTCGTCTGAAAATCACAGTGGGAATGGATGGGGGCGTCTACAAAAAACATCCCAAGTAAGGCACAAGGCAACATGCTTGATCCATCTTGATCTCTTAAAATGATGACCAACAGCTCATCAGGCCTTTTTGAAAGTATCTGAAAGCTTTTCTTTCATTTGTAGTCATTTTAAATCCAGTACTTGATTATTTAGCTCAGAAAGTGATGTAATGTTTTCTTAAAAAAAAAAAACAAGCAAAAAACAAAATTAAAGTTTTAAAAAGATTTATTGTTGCTAGACAAAGTATGAAACTCGGATCTTTAAGAAACAGGACAATACCAGGAAAGACCAGATGAAAGGTTGCATCATCTATTTCACATCAAATTTTCAATCATCAAATTTTCTTTTAAACATAGATAATTATTAGCAGTGTTTGAGAAAACTTTTGAACATGGGAGTGTCTCAGGCAGCACATTTGTAAACAATGTAGTCCAAATTAGTTTTTATTAACAGTGGGTATTGTAGTGACTCCTGGCAGAAGCATTTTTATGCTGTACTTTAAACATGGTAGGTAATAGTTTTATAGAAAGTTCTCATAACCTACATTAATCTGATGATAATTATCATCAGATTGTGTTGTCCTGCACTGTTGAGGAATAATAATTTGGTTGTTTGAGTAAAAACCATTAATACAGCTCAGTTCAGCTCTGATGTTGTAATACTTAATTTCTCCGTATCAGATGTTATCTGTTGGTGTTTTATCTTAGACAGTGGAAGAAAACCAAAAACCTTTGACTGTCATAAAGTTCAAAGATTATTCTGTCAAATACTGAGGAAATGTATTGCTACTTTTCATTTTTAAGATATTAACAAATACATCGGGCATATTTTTTCTCTCTCAATATTGTGGCATTTAGCAAATATAAATAATTTAGATAATTCCATCTGACTTAAAACAAAATAAGGTTGGTCTGATTTAACATCAGACAGTGAGAAAAAAAGGTGAGTATGTTTTTATTTTGATAAGGGTTTTACATTGTGAATGGTAGCAATTACAGGCTTAAAGCAAGTCAGTTAGTATCCTCTGTAGACTTAACCATCTAAAATGTCTCTCAGCTGAGAGATTTCCTGTATTTATAAATGACATAGTTGTTTAACTTTCCTTTTATTCTGTCTGTCAGTTTCTCTAAAAAACACAGCCATGTTGAATCTCTAAACATCTCAGTTTTAGTACAAAGCTCGAGACAGCACTGAAGACCCTCTCACCTGAATGCGACATCAACATCAAAGTCGTAGACGATGCCAGTGGGAAAGGTGCTGCCTTGGTTGCAGCTGTGGCTCAGCGGCTTTGTGACAGCAAGGATGAAGAAGAAGAGGAAGAGAATTCACAAAACAAATGAAAGAGCACAGTTTAAGAGATTGTCATTGTCAAACACAAATCTGATCATTTTTAAACATGCTGTATTTTTACAACTTCAAAGTGTATTTTGTAAAAAGAAGTGATCAGATCTTTGTAATACACCAATAACAAATGAGTTTTTCCCCCTTATAAATAGATACAAGTAATTGACTTCTTATTATTTGTCAAATGATAGTTAATTAGATTAAACTTTTTAGAAGTCAAATTTTACAATTAATACAAAAGAATATTTGAAGGTAACAACTGGATAAGACCATGATACAATCACTGAAGCTGCGCCTATGTGTTGTGTTTAAAGTAAACCCTATTTCTGTATCTAATTAGAAGTTATAATTGTGATGATAGAAAGCTGATTATGACCCAACGATATGTTGAAACTAGAAGTAGTAAATACAAGGATGATTTTTGATTATTGTGGGGAATCAATTGTTACACATACCAGATGATTGTAATAAATCGGAAATAAAGTGATGCTTAAAGTTTTTGTAATTCAAATGATGATTTTATTTAAAAAATAATAAAATATGTCAATCAGTAAGTTGGGGACAGGGTGTGGAATCGCTCTAGTGGAAGCAGAAAGGGGTACTTTTTAAGACAAAGACACATGAAGATAAAACATATTGTGATACATATTGGGCATAAGAAAGTAGAAGTTCATATAATACCAGGGATCATTTGCCTAAGAGTAGCGAGAAGCCAAAAGTAGTTCTAATGTGATGCAGAGGTGGGCAGACAGGCAGAAGGACACGGAACACAAAAAGAGTCGGGATAAAATGGGCAATCTGCCATGACATAGTGAAGCATAATAAATTTAATGAAAAATAGGAACAGCTTACAAAAATGGAAACAGCCAAAATTGAATGAAGATAATTCAAAAAACCAGCCAGAAGAAACAAGGAGATAGCAGGGAAACCCGGGAGAAGTGACGTGACGAACCAGCAAGTAGTGACAGACGATGAAGTGCGCAAGTACTGGGAGGTTGAACGTTGGAATAAAGGAATTGGGCTGATTGCTAATGGGTTCCAGCTGTGAGTGAAGGAGGCAGACTGAAGAGAAGGAAAAGGAAGTGGAACAGGGCAGCAAGGGAGAATACATGGACTAGGAAATGAATCAAACATAAAAGAACAACTAAACTACAGAAACATAAGCAAACTACAGAGACAAAGAATAACTAGAAACAAGACATAAACTAGACTCACTAAGGAAGAACTGAAGTGGAAATGGAAACATGCAGAACTAATAGAAAAAAACTAAGGAACACAAAAAAAGGACAAAACTCAAAATCAAACTGAAACAATCCAAGATCCTAACAGAAGCAAGTTAAATTTCCAAACAACAGACACATAATTAGTTATCAATACTGTTTATGACAACACACAGTTAACAATGCCCTTTTAAGGACAAAAAAATGAGATAAGATTTTCATACAAGTAGTAAGTAGATGCACTCACACAAATCATGCTCAATGTCTTTCTTGCAGAAGACTTTTTGCCAAGACCACTGTAGGGAGAAAAAGATCTGGGGCCACAGTTAGTTTTAAAACTCTGCCTTTTCTAGAGTATCAATCAGCATACCTTAAACCAGTGCTTCTCAATTACAGTCCTCAGCCCCCCCCCATGCTCTGCATGTTTTAGATGTGCCTCTATTCCAGAACAGCTGACTCAAAGATTGCATGACCATCAAGTACTGAAGAAGCCTGTTAATCACCCACAGATTCAAACCAGGTGTGTGGTAGAAGGGAAACACCTAAAACATGCAGGTCAGGGGGGCCTGAGGACTGGAATTGAGAAACACTGCCTTAAACATTGCGGCTCCTGATTGGGCATCTCTCATCAGCCACTGTTTGAACCTCAAAGACAATAAAGAACTTGGTCAGTGAGGTTCCATCAACCTACTCAGAGAAGGAGATGTGGATTGCAGTTTGCCCTTTACCCAAAAAATCTACAAGTCTGTTTTTGAAATTTCAACCAGAGGGATATGAATGTCATTACATCTGCCAAATCCTCCACTTAAAATCCTACAGTATCAGCATTAGGGAAAGCTAGGTTAGGGTCAATTGAATATTTTTATTTTCTTAATATTCTGTGCTGCTGAATAATGCTGTCACTGACCCTTGCAAAACATTGCTAATTAAAGATGTTCATACAATTCTAGAGGAGTTGTGGACAATTAAATTATTTGAGTAATTTTTGGTTTTAAGTTCTTCAATTACATGTTTAAAAGTTGCTTTTTTTAGTTTCTGGTCCAAATACTTGAAATAAGACGAAACTAACTTATAAGTAACTTTTCATCAAGATAAATGTGCTTTCTTAAGACAATAATTCTTAACATTTATTTTAAAAAAAACTATTAATTCTACTGACAGATTATTTAACTTAAAACATGTTATAAGTTAAATAATCTGCTAGAATAATTTAATCAATATTAAGGAATTATTGACTTAAAATAAACTATATCTTGATGAAAAGTTAATTGTAATTTAGTTGTAGCTTAGTTTTGTGTTATTTCAAGTGTAGTAAGATATGTATACTAGAAACTAGACCAAACTAAGACTTTGTATTTTTACACTGTGGTAAAATATCACCATGGGGTTTCATACGAGTCACCATACAACCCTCTCAATGGATTGTATGGTGAGAGGAATGTTCTAAGGAACAAATGTTAACAGGTGTGGTCTGTGAGTCCTATTTAACTCAGGACTCATCCTGACTAATGGATGGAGGTCATCAGAGGCCTGGTGACTCTTTCTCAACACTGTTGGAAATATTATGTGTTATCATTCTTACATGTATATAGATTATTGATCTTACCATAGCAGTCTTATTACTATAGATTATTGTGATTTTCGTTTAGAAGTGTTGGCTTCTCACTGTCTGTGTTAAAACTTTTTACTGCTGTGTTGAAGACTTTCTCACACTGATAACAGCCCTCCGCCTTTAGGACAAATCACTCCCAAGGGAAAAGACGAGATGACCTTGCGTGTGTAGAACTTGCTGATAACTTGTCTCTTCTGTCTATCCCTCCCTTCTCTGAAAATAAAAGACGAGCTCTAACTGGAAGTTATCAGAACGCGCGGTGGGCAGCTCACTGGAGCGGTCCGCTGCGTCTTCTCCTTTCATGAAAGCTTGGTAAAAATTCACATAAGTTGTCTGTGGTTCATTTTACATATATGGAAAAATACCTGTCAAACCACGTCAGGAATTATACAGAGTAGCCAGAGAGACACTGTAACTTTTGAAAAAGAATTCTCAATATGCTTACAAAAATTTTTCCAAATATGATAAGTTGGGTCCAAACAGAGGTCAAGATTATAGGCTTTCACTCAAGAAACAACACAAGGAACTTGAACACAAACTGAGGGAAATGTCCTGTTTACACACAAAGGTAAATAACAACAAACAAACTAACTGCAAAAACTTGACGGACAAAGGATAGTACTGAATACTGATAAGTAACCTATAAATCAGGGCTACTCAAGTCCAGTCTTCTAGAACTACCATCCTGAAACTTTCAGAGGCATCCCTGTCCAACATCTGAATCTCGTCATTAGTCCTATTCAGAGATGAATGACTGCTGGTACTGCTGAATGACTCTCTGGGTACAGTCCAGACTCTCCTTAGGTGTGTGTGTGTGTGTGTGTGTGTGTGTGTGTGTGAGATTGTTTCTCCTGTCTGTCTCTGTGTTGCCCTGCGATGGACTGGCGACCTGTCAATCAATCAATCAATCAATCAATCAATCAATCAATCAATCAATCAATCAAATTTTATTTGTATAGCACATTTCAGCAGCAAGGCATTTCAATGTGCTTTACATAATTAAAGAAGAAATAAAAACAGTACGTGACATTAATAAATAGATGAAAAGTAAAGATAAAAACATTAAAAACATTGAAGACATCAAAACCCACATTCTAACCCTAATTTAGCCGTAAGAAAAAAAAACAAACAAACATACTTGTCGTCGCCGGACTCCGCCATCCATTTAACACGGGTATTATCCAGGCCCCGTCGCCTGACAGGACGGAATTTAAAGATTTTTAGTCAAAACGCCATTTGACATGGATTCTTAAACCTCAGAGTTTTAGTTAAAACGCTGTCCAGGGTGTACCCTGCCTCTCGCCCATTGACTACTGGACATAGGCACCAGTACCCCTCTTGACCCCACCAGGGATAAGTTTGTTAGCAAATGGATGGATGGATTCAGGTCTGTTGGTGTAGGGATGCATCTAAAAGTTGTGCCTGAATTCAAATGGGCCAATCAGCGTGCTGCATCAGACTCCCTAGTCTTTGCAGCTCCACATAAGTTTCACTTTGGACTATGGCATCAAGCGATCTTCACTTTTACCAATTTGTTTCTATTTTCTTGGACCTAAGCTCAAACACAGCTGGTCTTCAGTTACTTCGGTAAGAAAACAATCAAATAATCAAAATTATTAGATTTATTAGATTTATTAACAGTGCTGTGTTGCAGACAGCAAAGGTCCCTGTCATGCCGTGCATGATGATGCCTCGGTATTGTGGAAGTGCTCCAGTTACAGCAAGACAGCTCCTGGGAGCAAGTCCTACATTTCACCTACAATATAAATAAAATTTAATCCCTGTAAACTAATTCAAATATCCTATAGAAAGTGTTGAGAAAAAATGATTATTTTTAGTGTTTAATACAGATTAATCTTTTTGAACAAATTTTTAAACTTTGAACAGGTTTCTGTTAGTGATTTAAAATTAAACTATGGCTGGGTAAGTATTCAAAAATACCAAGGAAAATGGGGTGATCTGCAGAGCTTCTCCCTGGACCCCTGTGGTTGTAACACATAGGACAGGAGGCCATGGATTAATATATGCAGGAAGGTAACTTTCACTATCATTTAAATTACCTTGGGAAACAGGAACTTGCAGAGTTCACGGGAGACCAGAACCCTTCTGTGAACATCTGGGTTGTGTGAAGATTTTGAACCACTAACATTTATTTACAAGATATTTTTTAGTTATAGATAGCATTCTCTGATGGAACTTGTATTATTTAGTTGTAGAATTAATTTAGACGATGATAAATGGATTTGAAAACTGTATTAATGCTGAATGTTAGAATTAAATGAAAATGTTTTGTTTAGTATTAGAAAATTACTCAGGATTTATGTTAAATGGGGTTTTGGAAAACGATTGTGTTAACTTGTATACTTAGGATTGAATATTATGTTTCATAGGTTAGAAAAAGGAATTGTACCTCATTGTGTTCTGTTGATTTTATGTGTTATTTTTGGTTTAAGGCAGGACTCAATCTTTTGGGATGCTGAGTGCAGAAGAGCAAAACTGGGTTTCTTAACATAAACTTTCCTTAAATTAATTACAAAATTTAAGTTTGTTCCTGAGAATCTATGTAGGGAGAGATAGCGGGAGAGACTCCGGCTTTCACACATATTTGTGAAATCCTTTTCTCAGTATATCCTTTATTTAGATGGTCTTAAAACCGCAGGAGTTCAGGATGAGGCTCTCCTCTTCGTTTGTTAAACAAAAGAGCAAATGGCCTTTGTTCACAGCAGTAAATTAGGGGAAGTTCTAAGTTTTTCTGGGTGTCCAAGGTAACTTCCAGTTGGTCAAGCGGAGGTACGCCTTAATTGAATATATTAAAAAGGAAAGACACACCTACATATAAAAGTTCGTGCACAGGAGCAAGAGGCCAGATTGCTGCCACTATTTTGCCTTTTTTGCACCAGCTCTCTCCAAAGACGCGTCTTTGCCTTTTCTTTTATCTTTTTGTCTCAGGTAATGAATGTATGTTTCTGTTGTTCTGCAGTTTTGTTGTTAATTCATAAGTTGTTTCATATTGGATTAAATTCTGTAATTCTGTGACGTCAACACGCATTGTTGTTTCCTTGTGCCTACACGTGGCTCGCCGAGAGGACCTGGGATCTAAGGAAGAGAGAGCCAAACTTTTACCAAAGTTAACTATTTTAGAAAATTCTTCCTTAACAAAAGGAACTGGAACAAGCCAAAAGAAAAATGATAAAAAGTGGAAATGAGAACGGAATAATTATTTACCTTATTCTCCGTAAAAAGATCAAAATGATCCCACTCAGGAAAACTTCCTCTTCCTGGGTTGATCCATGCGGTATTCAAGTACAAGCCAAAAGCCAACACAAAGCAAAGAGCACAAAGTATCTCCATCCAACAAAGCCCACAAAAGTGTCAACAGTTTCTCACTCATAAATACAATTTGGCACATTCACAACCAAACAAAACAGGAACTGTATTGGTCACAGTGATGCGTGCACTGACACAGGGTTTCATCTTGTTTGTTCGTAGCATGTGCCGAGGTTTCTGTGTCATCTAGCTCATCACACCCACAGTGTTGTCTGACTTTCTCAGCTCAGATCAGACTTCTTCAGAACATTCATCTGGTTTTCTCATCCGTGACTGGCGAAGATCCGCTCCTCTGTCAACAGTCTGCTTGATTACCTGTCCGCCTTCCAACTTCAAACGTCTCTTCCACCTGTACACTTCAGCAACCTCAGTAACTCCTCCAGTCATCTGAACTGGAGGAGTTCAGATGACTGGAGGGACACCTCTCTCTCCCACAAGCAACCCAGGCTCCAGTTATCCAAACTCTCCCCCCGGCAGAAAAACCTCAATTCACTCTGTAAGCTTCAATCCAGTAGCCTTTTCAGTCTCATTACAAACTGTCAACTCACCTCTCTTCTCCCCTGCTTTCAGAACACAGACAAACCCAATCCAGTGATTCCAGGACAAGAAACACACACTACACTCATTCATTGTTCTGTTAAAAATAAACTTTATTTAACTAATTTTCTGGTCTCTATTCTGCATGTGGGTCAAGAGAATTGCTCCCATTAAGACTCATACCATTAAGTTTCTTCGCTAATATTAAACACACAATTTTGTGGGTATTATGTAATGACAAATTTATCTTACATTACCATATTTCCAGAAATGTATTTAAATAAACTTAAAGACAACATGGTATTAATATTACATTTCATTTAAGAAAACGGGCGTAGATGTGTAAACATATGCAGTACACATAAGCACATAAGCTTATGTGCTTGTGTGCTTAACACATAAACACTATATATTGAGGACATATGTTGAACACTATGCATTCTGGGTAAAACCTGCGGACATGTTTGTAGTTCTGATCTTATTGAACTGTTCCAGCGCTTGGCAAGGCTCACAAGTGAGGATAAAGACTGAATCAAGCTTCATGTCAGAAAAACTGTTAGAAAATAAAGAAATTAAAAAGGAAATAAAAGAAAGTGATGAAAAAAAGGACTCCACAATCAAAATTCCAATCTTCATAATAGGAAACAAGCAATAATCCGGCATCTTGTGGAAGCTCAGAGCGGAGTCCTAAAGCTGACCAGGGTGTGTGCATTTGATCTCAGGGTAGCCATGTTTGTGTTTGGTGATGTGTTTAATGTATTTATCTCCTTTAGCTCCACAGACAGTGCTCTGAGGCCCAAAAGGTGGAGGCGAAGCTGTGAGGGATACACAGACCTGGGCACTTTTCTCAAGTCTTTTTTAGGATAACCCTGAATGATGCGCCGCCTCCTAAAAAGAAAATGGAGGCCGGATTCCGCCCTGACAAGGAGCCTCTTTGACAAGTTGCAGTTGATTCAGTTTAAGACAAGGCGGTACCACCTCATTGAGTTTTTTTTTTTTCTTTTCCTCCTCTTACTGACCCTACCATACCGGGTTCTGATGCAGGGCATGTTATATTCAGGTCTAACCGCATGCATGGGTAATTTCTGTCTCCTGGCTAAACGGAGCAGGTAGAAGATGGAGAGCTTCATTGCAAAGTCCAACTGAACTGGGAACTCTTAACACTGCAGAGGAGGTCCTGGAGATCTGCGCAGTGCTATCCACCACACCCCAAAAGCCAGCCAGGACTTTATGTGCCACATCCAGGACCAGAGGTGAATGGGACTTGTCATTTCGGAGAGCAAGAAGACTGTCAGCAGAAGAGGTGGGTTCCTGGATCTTGTTTTGGAAACTGACACTTCTGTAATTAAAATAATAATAAATTAATAATTTTTTTTCTTCCACATGACTCTTTGCAACCAGGACTTTCATCAAGGGGTCCATCACATGTGACTACCATGGAATATTCACTATTGCTGCCGAGGCTGGCGGCTTGCAGGGTCTCTGAAGGTGGGACAAGATGCATACCCAGATAGCACATGATGTTAAATCAACGTTGAAAAATAGTTAGAATCGTTGATTTTTGGTTGAAGTCGACAAATGACGGTGGATGAACCATCAAACAACCATCCAATCAAACCGTTGAAACTGTGACATTGAATCAACGTTGTTTTGTGGTTGAAATCTGATCACTGAAATGCCGAAGTCTGATTAATGGTTGATTTTTGGTTGAAGACGACAAATGACGGTGGATCAACCATCAAACAACCATCCACCTCTAGCCAAGTAACCAATGTTGAAACTGTGTCATTGAATCAATGTTGTTTTGTGGTTGAAATCTAATGACTGAAATGCTGATGTCTGATCAACATCTGATCAATATTGAATCAATGTCAGATGTATTGCCGCACCCCTTCCCCTCCTCTCCTCCTCATCAGCGCTCTGGGTCAGAGCATTTTATTACTGAGCGGGGGTTATCACATTTAAATTAACCACTGCAGAGGATAGTGGGTGGTGATTCCTTTCTGTACATTTTCTTACTTGTTCATAACAATTCTCACTGACTGTGTGTGTGTGATATATTGACACAAAAACATCTACAACTTACTACAAGGAGTGGAGGGGTCCACCCCCACCGTTTACATGAGTGGGATGTCCCAAACACACAGCTGCTTCGCTGTTGGCTTGTTGGAAAATATGTTAATTCAATGTTGAATTGTCATCACAAAGGTTGCATGTTTGGTTGAGGTCGACAACTGATGGTGGATCAACTATAAAACAACCATTCAATTCTAGCCAATTAACATTCATTGATTGAAATGCCACATCGAATCCAGTGTTTTTCAGCACCGGCACCAGGCACACTGCCCTACAAGTTTTAGCCATTTCCCTAATTCAGCACACATGATTTTAATTAACATTTGATTTACAAGGTTTTGCTGAACTGAAAGCATGCAGGTCAGTTTGCCTTGAGGAAAAACTAGTAATCAAAGTGTTCAGGTGTTTTTTGCACCCCTCACCACCGCCTGCCATTCAAATGCCCAACCCCCTTCCCTCCACCCGCCAAAAACACACACACACCTCTTTCCCCCCACCTGGGCCCATCTACCCCTCAATCAGGTGAAACAACTTTAATTTTAAGTGAGGGTTTTTCATTTTTTAAAAGATTGTTTTGGCTAGTGGCCTTTATTTGATGGTTAATTGACAGGAAGGTGGGTAATGCAGCAAAGGTTGCCAAGGTCAGGAATTGAACCTGTGACAGCTGTGTTGAGGACTGAGTCCTTGATTGTGGTTTGTGCTTAACCCCTGCGCCACCACTGCACAACCCCTTTTAGGTGAGGGTTAATCACGTTTTAACTTAAGCACTATGTGTTGACAACAGTTGTGATTCCGTTCTGTACCCAGATTCACTAGCGGAACAAGTCAGCGTTGGGCCGGGGGGCGGGGCTAATTACCGGACCCCTAACGAATCACCAGGCCCCTGACGTTTATCGCCTGCGCTACCAGAAACTGTTGAGCGAGGGGCGGGGAGGTTGGTCTGCGTTTTTTGGTTGATCTTTACCCAGGAAACACATCGGCTAAACCGTGAGTGAAACGGTCACTGGGACTGACTAGTATATATTCCATTGAGGGAAAGTAACTTTAACATTAAATAGACCTTTCTCAACAGGCAGTAGACTTTCTCAGTCTATAATCAGATATTTAAGCACCCCCCCATAGCTCTGCGCCTGCCCGGATTGCACATGATGGCAATTCAACATTGAATTAACATCTTTTGCCAACAAGCCAACAGCGAAGTGGCTGTGTGTTTGGGACATCCCACTCATGTAAATGGCGGGGGTGGACCGCTCCACTCCTTACTCCTTGTAGTAAGTTGTAGATGTTTTTGTGTCAATATATCACACACAAATGGTCAGTAGGACTTTTTTATGAAAAAGAAAGAAAATGTACAGAAATGAATCTTCACCCACTATCCTTTACAGAGGTTAATTTAGAATGTAATACCCCCCACTCACTAATAAAATGCTCTGACCCAGAGCTCTGATGAGGAGGAGAGGAGGGGAAGGGGTGTGGCAAAAGAGCTGACATTGATTCAACATTAATTCAACATTGATCAGTCGTTGATCAGACATTAGCATTTAATTCATTAGATTTCAACCACAAAACAACATTGACTCAATGACACAGTTTCAACATTGGTTACTTGGCTGGAGGTGGATGGTTGTTTGATGGTTGATCAACCGTCAGTTGTTGACCTCAACCAAAAATCAACCATTCTAACTATAATTCAACGTTTATTTACCGTTGTGTGGAATCTGGGCAGTTTGTTGGATCCCTCATCACCTCCTCATCTCCCCCTACTCCCTCCCAAGCCTCCCCCACCCAGCCGCTCCTCCCAACCTTCTCCTCTTTACCCCCTCTCATTCCTTCTTCCCTCCCCCTCCTTGAGCTCTGGGTCAGAACATTTTATTACTAGGTGGGGGTTAATCATGTTTCAAATTAAGCACTACATGTTGAGAACAGTGGGTTGTGATTCCTTTCTGTACATTTTCTTACTTGTCTGTAAATATTATTACTGACTGTGCATAATGTGTTGACACAAAAACATCTACAAGTCTGTACTAGGAGTTGTACAGTCCACCTCCCCAATTTTACGCTTGTGGTTTGTCCCAACCAAAAAGCCACTTTGCTGCTGGCTTGTTTGCTACCGGCTTCTGAATTGAATTCTCCGCTGAGCACTTTTATGGTAAGTTTTTCAATATTACTTTGATCTTAAATGTGTTTATTGAAAAATAAGGGCATTGTTTTGTGCCCATAGTAATCCTGGTTATTTTGGGGCAAAATGGATATTTTTAATAATTGAGATCATGTCTCCTTTTGTATTATTTTCATCCTACCCACCACTCCAGGCCTAAGTATGAAATCCTGCGAGATTTTGTGGGATTTGAGTTTTTAAAATAGGGCGGGACCTATTGTTTGGTCTGGGAGAACATGTGGTGGACAAGGAAGTGTAAGGCTGGCTGGTCCAGGTGGGCTTTAAATTGTTGTGATAGTAATCACTTGTTTTTAACTTTTTATTATGATATGCTTAGGGTCGTGCTTAAATGAGCCTCTGTACCAGAACAGCTGAGTTGGATGATTACATGACCGTCTGCAGCCATCAAGAAGTGCAGAAGGTTGTTAATCATCCACAGATTCAATCCAGGTGAGGCAGAAGGGAAACACTTAACATGTAAGGCAGGTGAAACACTGAACTAAACCTGCTAATGACTGATTCAGTCTGTTGATCCTTGGATTGGTAACTGGTTAAATTGAACTGGACTATTGTTACTTGTGTGGGATCTTTATTAGCATATAGACTCTTTTTAAGGAATTTAATCAACTTATTTGGAAATATTTGTAGTTGATGGAAGATTGAACCAGCTATTTGATGGAAGTTTATTCTGTATAAATTATAATTTTTCCAACTACACTATAAATCACCTTTTGTTTGATTTATTTGTCTCTGGTGTGTTAAATAAACCTGATCCTCCCTGAGTTTTATTGTTAGGTTTTCTGATAAACAGCCCTTTATTTTAAATATTGATTTAATATCAATATCATAAATCCTACACTATACTGCAGCTTGATGGGTAAATGCAGTTGTATATGTAAACATTAAGATAAATATTAATGAAAGATTAAGATATTAATTTAACAGTGAGTGTACATGGGGAACTATATGGTTTGTATTTGTTCTCAGACCTGTAACCAGTACAGTGTTTAATCTTTCATTGTGTTTCAGAACTTTTCAAATGTTTATCATCTTTCTAACTGGCACCTTCCTCACTTTTATTTTTTTCAGCTGTTGCTCTGCAGTTTGACCGAAAGCTGACTCTTGAGGACTGCAGCAAAATTGTCAAGAAGTGGCTTCATTACGCACCAGAACGAGAGGAAGACATCACAAGGAATCAAAGTGACGCCAACCAGAGTCAAACTGGGGATACCACGACTTGTACTGTTTCCCTACTTCATACAGTACAAAGCTTAACTTCATGGACTCTGTTCTTCTGTGTACAACATACTGTTGTTTTGACAGTCAAAAAGGAATCAAATATGTTTAAAGATCTGTCCCTCTTTTCTTAAATAAAATGTTAAATCAAACCCATGTTGTCATTTTTAACCTTTTGTACACAGTTTACGCATCATCTGCCAATAATACAGTGTTTAACACCAGTAAAGAAACTTTTAGTGGCATGTTATGATGTAGACCTATCAGACGTAAAATGTACATAAATCCTTAGCTTTCATTCAATATAAAAACAACCCAAATCTGCATGTACATCCACAGTCAAATGAGTGTTGAATCAACATTGATTCAATGTAGAATTAACACAAATCTGCATGCAGATCCACGTTCAGATGATGGTTGAATGAACGTTGATTCCTAACTGATTCAATGTAGAATCAACACAGATATGCATGCAGATCCATAGTCAAATGAGTGTTGAATCAACATTGATTCAATGTAGAATCAACACAAATATGCATGCAGATCCACGTTCAGATGATGGTTGAATCACCATTGATTCCTAACTTATTCAATGTAGAATCAACACAAATATGCATGCAGATCCACAGTCAAATGAGTGTTGAATCAACATTGATTCAATGTAGAATCAACACAAATATGCATGCAGATCCACGTTCAGATGATGGTTGAATCACCATTGATTCAATGTAGAATCAACACAAATATGCATGCAGATCCACGTTCAGATGATGGTTGAATCACCATTGATTCCTAACTTATTCAATGTAGAATCAACACAAATATGCATGCAGATCCACAGTCAAATGAGTGTTGAATCAACATTGATTCAATGTAGAATCAACCGAAATCCGGATGCAGATCCACGTTCAGATGATGGTTGACTCAACATTGATATAATGTAGAATCAACATTGATTCATAACTGATTCAATGTACTATCAACACAAATATGCATACAAGTTGACATACAGATGATGGTTGAATCAACATTGATATAATGTCAGTTATGGTTGAAACCCTAACGTTGATTCAACATACAAGTCACCGACCACTTTCAATGTTGTTTCAATGTCAGCGTTCAATGTTGATTCAATGTTTCTGGCTGACATTGATTCAATGTTGTTTCAATCATTCTGTGCTATCTGGGTACATTTACATTTTAAAGTCTGGGGACCAAGGACTTCTGCATAAACTCTCAGGTCCACCTGTGTGACAGTCATCCACAGCTCGCCATCTTTGGCTGACCGATAAACCTTTCTGCCAAAATCATCAACACCAAATGTCTGTTAGTTAAGGTCCCAGGCCTGGCAGACCCATTTCTCCTAATAAAAACAAGAGACGTCAAGCTGGGAGAGGAGAGGAGAGGAGGCCTACGTGGACCATGGGGTGAGGCAGCACTTGTTTAGGGTTGGAAGGCCAGGGGATGATCTTAGCTGGATCGGTGAGGTTGGCTCACCTCCCAAGAGAAATAATTTAGTCTTATGTTGACAATGTTCTATTCAATAATTTATCAGTTAAAATTGTTATTTTAATTTGTTTGACTGTGGTGTAAAAAGTTCAGTGTTTGAAGTTTTAGTGTTGTAATTGCTCTTTTCTGTGTACTCCAAAGTTCAGTATGACTTTAAATTGTGTTGTTGCAATTAAAGTTTTTGTTTTGTCTTGTGCTGCTAAAAAATCCCCCCCACCCCCCATATTTTCCTTCTGGTCCTGGATAGAAGACAGTTGACCAACCATGGTACAGAATGTTTTCCTTTTGCATTTCTTTTAAACTTTGGCTTTGAGCATGTGTAAAATGTTTGGTCAAAAGGCCAAAGCAGCTGACCTTCCTTGCAGTGGAGGACATTTTGTGTCAGTTCAACCCAAAAGAATTCTTCTTTGGGCTTCTTGCTGTTCCTGTTATCGTCCACTAGATTGAGGCATTGCCATGTCAGGTGGAATCTGGATCACTGTCACAGCTATTTTCAACTTTAGCATTGCTTCCTGTTGCATAAAGATGGCCCAAATGAAACACACCAAGGTTTGTGGATTAGAGCTGAGAAAATGGAACATATTATGAGGTCAGATTCCTTTTGCAAGATACTGTAAATGTCATGTTGGGTTCCAGTTTCTTTACCCACATACAGAACACCACCAGGAGAACAGATAATCAGATAAATAAAGTTTATTTCAACAATGTGAGAATCTGAGTCTGGTCCTTGGGAGGGGCTACCAGGGTCGTCTGTTTTCTGAAGAGTAGTGAGAGGAAAATGATGAGTTCGAGGTCGTCGGAAAGATTGAATCTTTGAAACAATCAGAAAGATCTTACTTGTTTTAATTCCACAGACTTTAACCAAAGAGGAGATACTGTGGGCTCCAGGGTTGGGTCTCTTTGTGGGCGTTCTTGAAGTGATTCAGGTTCCAGTGAGTTCTTTTTTTTGTAATTAAAGTTTTTATTTTGTTTTATGAACATGTAACAAAAACAACAAACAGAAACAAAACCAGTGAGGAATATAAACATTGGTGATTGTAAGGCCGCATTCACATCCGACACATTGTCCTGGTTCTACCCACATAAATACAGATTGGGCATCTAATTAAGTCCCACTTAACTTGACCAATCTTGGTCTTACCCAGGTTCACTTCAGAATTTGGTACCCCTAAATTTAATATGTTTATGTATAAATGTGAATGCAACCTCGATGTTGTTTCAAGTTATCACTGTTGCAATGTAGCGGAAACATAGGCACTAAAACTGTCCCATTCTTCTGTTGCAGCCTCAGAGTAGTTATTTAATCTTCCAAGCATTTTCTCACAAGCTGCATTTTCAGTCATTCTCTCTCTCCATGTTTTAAAAGCTGGAGACTGTGGCATCTTCCATAGTCAAAATGAGACGGGCACAGGTAACAAATCCAGTGTTCAGTACTCTGAACGCTGCTTTATGGACACCAGGGACCACACCTCTGTCTCCCAGCAGGCACAATCTTGGTGAAATAAGTATTTTACTCTTTAACCATCCCTCCAAGTACTTTATAACACTATCCAGTGAGTTCTTGATAGAATCAGCTCTTTGTTGGAGATGAGGAGGCCACATGTGGTGGAGGGCAGACAGGTAAGTACAGGCAAGGAGGAGCGAGCTGACTGGTTTCAAGGTGTTGGCAGTCAGCTCCTCATATACTCCAGGATGATTATCTGATAGATCACAGGTGCACTGGCTGAGTCAGCATGCACGGTCTCCAGAGGTACAGCCTCCAGTCGCCCTCTAGTGGATGAAGAGGGGAAGCAGCAGGCAGACAGAATGCCCCCCCCCTCACACACACACACACACACACACACACACACACACACACACACACACACACACACACACACACAGAAACAAAAAACCCTGGTTCCCAACATGCTGGAGCAGTTATTTTATTTAAAAATTTAAAAATGTAATAGGACAGAATCCAAGACTGTCATTTTTATCCAACCAAACTTTAAATTTTTCCAAATCTGTATCTGCTCAACCTGTAAAAGCAACAAACATATAAAAAATAAATGCTCATTATTTCAGAAAAACATGTCAACTCCATATGTGATATTTTATTGGAACATCTTTATTGATAACTTTAACTGGAAAGGGATTTACCAAATATATGATAACTAATAAAGAATAAAGAAGTCTCTTAAAATTATTTACAGAATTTACCCATCCAAAGTTTTTCTACAATGTTTTAACAATAATGGATATTATGTGCTCTTTTGTGAAGGAAACCCAGAAGATGTTTGATTTATTTTGGCCTTTTCTCTGTTAAATTTTGGAAAAGTATTTTCATTGTGATTTCTGCTTTTATTGAACCGTATGTCTCCATTTGTTTTGAACATGTATTGTTTTGTTTCATTAACTATCCAACAGAGCCGGAGATAGGCACCAGCACCTCCCGACCCCGCTAAGGGACAAGGGTGTACAGAAAATTAATGGATGGATGGATGAATGGACTTTCCAACAGCAAAAAAAAAACATTTTTATATTATTAATCTTATTATATACTTAGCCAAATGGCACATGCATAAATGCCATTATACTAATAAAAAACACTTCTTTCCATTTTTGGCAATGAGGTCAAACAATATATCAAAACTATTGGAAATACCACCAATGCTAAAGCTATTAAAATTTCCACTTTATCTTCTCTTTAATGTATTTATGTAATACTAGGCTGATGTACTGTCTCAATGTTTGTTGCCCCCTTGCGGTCATTATGTCACACTGTATGCTGTTTTTTTAATATTATGTATTTTGTATCTCAATCAAGATTATAAACAAACAGAAAAAGACAGATGCATCCTGGAAGGCGTGCCATGTGCATGCTGGAGGAGAGAGGGTGGAGGGGTGAGTAAAAGGGTTTTAAGGCACTCCCCTTCCTGGCACCCCCATGCGTAGCATTATAAAACAACATGGAACGATACACTTTGAAAATATATAGAAATACATGAAAACAGAAATGAAAAATACTTGTACAAATAGATGGACTGTGATTGGTCGATTTGTCTTACAATAACATTATTATATCCCTGATATGACGTTGATATTTTTATTTAATATCATGCAGTGTTGTAATATAATAAAATTTGTAATTTCTTATAAAATAAATTTGTTTTTTAGTTATTAATATTTGTTTCATTTAATTTTGTTTAGATCTGGGTTGGGCTTCGTTGGAGAGTTCCATTTTCAATGATAGTCTTATGCTGCCATCTAGTGGAGGCTCAGGGATATAGGATGAAATCCACTTGAACAGTAGAGCAAACAAAATAAACAAAAAATGTTAGGGGTGACAATCTTGGCACAGAGAATATCTGGAAGGGGCGTCACATACCCTCCAAGTTTGGTCGGTGTGGCTCCTTCCCTTGACCTCCATTCATTTGAAGAATTGCTCACTCAAATCAACTCCACAATTATAAGTGCTCTTTTGACCTAACTTGATTTTCTATGCTCCCTCCAACCCTCTGCAGGTGCCCACCATGTTTGGTGGTCCGAGCTAAAGATTCCCATTAATTTTTCTCCCTAGTCAGTCTGGCTAGGAATGTCCTATAGAGCTGGGTTTTAACCCTAACCTCAGTGGCCTCTTACTTCAACTTAGCCAGATTTTATTCAATTTTTATGTTTTTTTTTTTACTGTTTTTTTAAATAAATCACACTTCACTTTTAAAATGCCATCTCTAAGCCTCTTTTCGATGAAGGATTTGCTGCTCTAAAGACTGGACTTTGGTTTTAAGGGTCTACTCTTAACTATGTCTTATTTGATTTGATTTCTCTTCAAACTCAGGTTTTAAGACATAAATCACAGCTCAGATTCAAATCTCATCTCTGAGCTTCTGCGATGTGCCAAAAATGTGTGCAAATGCCGTTCTGAACATCAGAAATGGCCTTTAAAATGTCTCAGCATTTCAGCATTTCCCAGAATGCATTGCATAGTGGGGCTTCAAATTCTAGCTTGTAGTTCAACTGTTTTTGCTGCAAACCTTAATAAACCATATACTGTTGTGATCAGAATGAGCTCAGCTGTTGAACTGGATGACTTAGAATGAACTTAGAAACATGTAGAAAATCAGCACCATGACTCAGAATGGGGTGCATTTTGTTGAACTTCTGCCTGCTGATCACAGAGGACACATCCCCTGGTGGCAGCTTTGGGTAAGTTAATGTGGTCATGTACCCCTCTTTGCTCACATAATACTGAACATTCTAGAGGTCTTGCGGTGTATGATGGCACTAGAATGACTCTTTACTCATACTGGGGTGATGAATCCCAGCAGGTGCCTGGAGACCTGGAAGGCAGCAGCTTGGTGCAGTTGGTCCAGGTTCTCCTTCCTTGGGAGGATGGCTGGGTGGTCATACTTTGCTATGGCTGCTTTTGTTTATTCCTCTAGGTGGCACTGTGGGATGGGAGCTGTAACAACATGGTGGAAATCTGCTGGTGCACAGTTCATGTTCTCTAGCTTGGCAAAGGTGAGTCAGTTCCCCACCAAGCAGATCATCGGCACTCAACCCAGACCAAAACAGAATCAACGGAGAACGCTTCTGCTTCCTGGGCATGCTAGTTCCACCTTGCGGTGTTAACGGATAGCGTGTTTTTGAAACCAGGGGCCCGGTACGTATCAGCCTTCCCAGGTTCCACCTATAGGAACAGCACGTGGGAAAGGTGACTCTAGGACTCAGGAGTCTTAAATGCAGTCCAGTCTTCTATTAGGATTAGCCTCACACACAACATGCACACCAACTGGTATTCTGTCTTCAATCTTACAGCTCCACTCTTAACTGCAAAAGAAATGATTCATTTCACGAAATCTTCAGCTTAAAGGTCTGCTAAACAGCCTTAAACCTCCTAAGATCTGAGCTATGTATTAAATCCATTGATTTTTGCAATCATTGGGTCCCAATCACCCCAAATATAACATTTATTTTACATGATGTAGTTGAGAAAAATTATCTCCACATGAGAACACTCAATTTAAATCAGGGGTGTCAAACTCAATTTCACCGAGGGCCACTTCAGCATATTTGCCACCCTCAACGCACCACATTAATGGTACAAATCAGGAGTGCATCCCTGCTAAAACACACCCCAGAAAAAAGGTCGACTTCCCTCATTCAGTTCTGTAGAGGCTTATAATGAGTCAATGGTCCAGGTGTGTTAGAGAAGGAACCATCTAAAGTTGCAGATGGTAGCTCTGGAAAACTAGACTTGGGCACCCCTTGCATAAATGTATAAAAATAAATTAAACACCACCTCATATTGTTAAATAACTGATTTTATGTATTGAAGTTTTAAATATTACATTTGAGTTTCCATGGATGTAAAATTACTGCTCAGTTTAAAAATTATGATATTTAAATCAGTATTTAAAGGTAAACAAACAAATTATAAAAACAAGTCACATGGGCAGACATTAAACTTTATGCAAAGATTTAGTCTCAGAGGCAACTGAAATCAATTTAAAAAATCCTTTCTGAATATCATCTCATGGACTCTGAACTAAATGCGTCTTTCTGACCGAGAGCTGACAGCATGTTTAAGAGTTATGGACCGGACGCTTTGGAGCGTCTGGTTAGGAAGCGCATTACAAACTTTTAGTTGAAATGGTGCATTAAATTCAAGTCCATTACAGACCAGAAAAAACTAAAGAGAATGGAATGTTGCATTTATCCATTTGAGGAGCCGGCAGTTTATCTTGAGGAAATAAATGATGATCAAAAGTTAGACTGTAACATGCGCAGTCCGCTGCTCAACCACTGCGGACGCGGCTCCGCCGCTGCAAAGAATTAGAAACCACTGGAAGTAACTCATCCAGCGGATTTAACAAATTCAGCCTTCTGGGTTCATGTTACCCAGGAGAGCAGCGCTCTGGAGGAGCTGCAGACATAACATCTCTCCATTTCGGAGAAGCGAAACCACACAAAAAAAAAAACAAATAAAAATCCCGGTAAAAGGGCACATACCGGACCGCACAGGGTCAAACACTCAGAGTTCAGTTGATCTGTTTGGATCAGAAAGATCCAACTGACGAATTAGCACAGATTTTTCTGTAGATGGGAACCAGCGGGTGAAGTGATGCTGATTTAAATGAAGTCACTTAATTTAATTTATTAAGTTATTGGGGCCTCAGTCAGTGGTTTTTGTCACTACGAGAAAATGTAGATACATTTATCTGCTTAATTTGTTATGGGATCTGGATTCACTGTGAATATTAACTAAACTGCATAAAATGTGACTAAATGGCCGATAATGATTGTAATTTCATGGATAAAAATAGTACATGACCGATATTTTTTATGTTGGTCAAGATAACGGATAACAAAAAAGTCTAGCGCGACCTGCCACCCTGAGACCAACTCACACATCTTCATTCACACTCTTGCTTGTAAATTGACTTTTCTTTTCTTGTACATTTTGATGTTAGCTTATCTATGTCTCAGTTTTATTTGCTGGGAAAATCAATAAGCAGCTTGAGGTGACTCTGCTGCTCTCTCGTGGCGAGAAGCCGTAATGTTGGCTGGTAACAATCGGAATGCATTGTGGGAGATGTAGTTTGTAGTCAATTCGTGCTCAAAACCTATTTTAAGTCAATCATCGGCCTATAAAATGCTGAGGCGGGCCACATAAAATGACATGGTGGCCCACGGGCCTTGAGTTTGACACATGTGATTTAAATTGCAGACAACATTCTCACAATTGATTAATGAAATCCAAAACATTTCTTTAGTTTCTGTTCACATTAGCATTATTTCTGAGTTCAGAAACAAAATGATACACAGTAGTTGTCAGTGTTTCAGCAATGTGTCCCATTCAAAGTATGACTGACAGGTATGGGAAGACATAAGTCCCTAAACTAAATTGCATTGCTGCTGTTCTAAACAGTTAATTTCAATTTCTGAATGTTATGGCACTTCAAACATTTAATTCAATCTTAATCTACTTCAAACTATTTTCCCCTTATGGGATCACACTTACAGTAATTTGTAAACAGCTTTGTAACAATTGTAATCTGCCTGTAAGCAGAGCACCTTGCAAATAAAACTGCACTCAATTTGTTTTGATGTGCTTTTTGTTGGATTTTATTTTTTTCTCTTGGGTTTATTTCTCTAGTGAGTCCATGTCCTGTCCTCACCTTTATTGTTCCCAGGTGTGTCTCATTCCCTGATTATCCTCTTTATTTAAACCCACCTGTGCTCTTTGTTGTCAGGTCCTTGTCTAAGTTGTAGTTCCAGTCAGTCAATGTATCATATGTTCCTTGTTAGCCAGTGCTACCAGTGTGAGAAGTTTACTGTCCGCTCAATTGTGCTGCCTGTGCTTTGGAACCATTGTGGATAGCTTTTTCATTAAAAATCAATTTTTTCATCTCTCAACCTGGTCCCACGACATCTTCCTCACAACACCTCAATCCAATTCATGACACTTGTATTCTGCATTGCATTTTTCAAGTTTGCTGCCTTTAGCATATGGGCATTAGCCGTTCCATGGACTGAGGCATGGAGCAATGCCTTCACTGGGTGCTTTATCCATAGGAGTAAAATGTCTAGGTCCAATCCCACTCTTAAGTCGGTTATCATCAAGCTAAGGAACCCTACTTCCAAGCAAAACTGCAAGACATGCTTCTTGGTGTACCACACAGAGGTCTTTGCAGTACAATAGCCAGCTATTGGCCAAAGCAAAATCTGTAATTGGTACCCTCAAAGTCCATTTCTTGCCACTTGTGTGGTTACAACTCATCATAAGGTCAGTTACACCCATCTTGGAGTTTTATATATGGACAATAATTGGTTGTGAGATGGGACACTTTCAGTTTGACATCTTTGTTAGGTGTCTTTTGGCTCTCTTGCATGAACAGTAGACATAATTGGTAGTGGCACATTACAATTTCATTTCACCATGTAAATATATTAATACTTGTTGTAATTTGTGTTGAAGCTCCCCCAACCCTTTAGTTGGTATCTTCATCAAACTGATTCTTACAGTAGTAACCTACATACATTTTATTTTAATGCATTCCCCACGTTTGGTAGATGTAAATAAACCTTGGCTGCAGAGTCTGAGACAGATGACCCATCACCAAACCTTCCAAACCCAGATTCTAGATCTTCAACCTTTGAGAATCACCCCCATTTAATCCCAGTAACCCATCTCTTTTCAGAATAGTGCTCTGAAACAATTCCCTGTAATTTTTTTTGTAGATTTATCTATGAAACATGCTATAGTTGTTGTACAAGACTAAACTACTAAAACCATCACACAATCCAATTTCATTCTCATTTTTTGACATTAATAATACCCTAACATTTTCTACTAAACTAATTCTCAGTTATCATAACTGGACATTATTGGAAATAGTTTAATTATGCTAGTTTTAATTCTAGCTTTAACTTTAGCACATTTTAAAATATTACACTGATCCTGATTTTAAAAAATAGACCTCAATTTAAGTTAGATTTACTCAGTTTAATCAATGTATAACTTAATCAGCAGAAGACTTTTCTTATAATGATCCCAATTTCATTAAAATTAGATCATTAAGCTTTTAATAGATCACATTATTGAGTGTACTTCATATATTCATCTGAACATGTTTTACTTCATTAAAACCAAAGTAGAAAACTAATCAGAAAATATTGTGTAACAGCTGTTTTGGTATTGAAACTGGTCATATAAGATTTAGAAAATATTGTATGAAACATGCTATTTTTATAATCAAAATCTGCTTATAGATGCACAGGGTCATTTCAGTGTTCAGGAGAGCTCTGTGTGATTTGGGAACCAGTTTGAGGCAATTTTAAATAAAAACATGGATAGTTGATAAACTTTGGTCCCATTTTCTTTAGTAAAATGTTTCTGTATGAAAATGAACACATCTATTGTTCCTGCCTTGGGAAAATGCAGGAAGGATTAGACAGCGATGAATTTATCCTTAGCCTTGGTAACACCTGCATGTTCTTTGTTGTGCAAACAGCAACATGTCATTACAGGCCATTTCAGACCACCTCTAAACTTTGTGTTAGAATGCACCAAAAAGTAGAAACGCCTTTATAAAAAGTTATTTAGCTTAAACAGCTAGTCAGATCACTGGGGTGGAACTTTTAACTGTCACACAGTGGTTTCTAAAGGTGCATCTTAAGATTTTTGTAATTTGCAAAGATAATTTATTTTGTGGCTTTGGTTTCTTATGTTGAGCTGTTGTAATTTCATGCACTTTATTCTTAATAAAATTCTTAATTAATTTTTAAATTGAATGGTTACTTTTTTCTGTTTCACTTTTACACACATGACATTATCAGATGTCTGGGTAGATGAGATAACAAGCAACAGGTAGTAAAATGTGTAATTTCTAAACATCTTCAACAAAATTTAACTAAGTACTTATATCCACATATTGGTAAATAATTTGAAGAAGCATAGTAAATGATTATTAAAATAGTTACATTTTGTAAGATGTTATCACATTAAACACTTTTTTATATCTTAAAAAAATAGCAAATGTATTTTTACCGGAGTATAATTTAGATAAGATATTTTTCTGTAACCTGTATTTTGTTTGCCACTAACATGTGGCAGTAAAATTACCTCATGTGCTGATTTCCAAAAAACGTGGATGTGAAGTCATAGGACAAGTTCCACATAAATTTGTACTTGGTCCCTTTAATTTAAATTAATAAAATGGCAGTTCATTCAACTTAGTGTTGTAAATCTTCACATGGTATAAGACTGAATTTTCACATTATCATTTCAACATGTCAAGTGCAAAAATAGTGATTTAAATATTTTTAAGGAATAGGCCAACTGGGGAAAACCTAACGTTAGGGGTTTAACGTTAGGGGTTTAACGTTAGGGGTTTAACGTTAGGGGTTTAACGTTAGGGGTTTAACGTTAGGGGTTTAACGTTAGGGGTTTAACGTTAGGGGTTTAACGTTAGGGGTTTAACGTTAGGGGTTTAACGTTAGGGGTTTAACGTTAGGGGTTTAACGTTAGGGGTTTAACGTTAGGGGTTTAACGTTAGGGGTTTAACGTTAGGGGTTTAACGTTAGGGGTTTAACGTTAGGGGTTTAACGTTAGGGGTTTAACGTTAGGGGTTTAACGTTAGGGGTTTAACGTTAGGGGTTTAACGTTAGGGGTTTAACGTTAGGGGTTTAACGTTAGGGGTTTAACGTTAGGGGTTTAACGTTAGGGGTTTAACGTTAGGGGTTTAACGTTAGGGGTTTAACGTTAGGGGTTTAACGTTAGGGGTTTAACGTTAGGGGTTTAACGTTAGGGGTTTAACGTTAGGGGTTTAACGTTAGGGGTTTAACGTTAGGGGTTTAACGTTAGGGGTTTAACGTTAGGGGTTTAACGTTAGGGGTTTAACGTTAGGGGTTTAACGTTAGGGGTTTAACGTTAGGGGTTTAACGTTAGGGGTTTAACGTTAGGGGTTTAACGTTAGGGGTTTAACGTTAGGGGTTTAACGTTAGGGGTTTAACGTTAGGGGTTTAACGTTAGGGGTTTAACGTTAGGGGTTTAACGTTAGGGGTTTAACGTTAGGGGTTTAACGTTAGGGGTTTAACGTTAGGGGTTTAACGTTAGGGGTTTAACGTTAGGGGTTTAACGTTAGGGGTTTAACGTTAGGGGTTTAACGTTAGGGGTTTAACGTTAGGGGTTTAACGTTAGGGGTTTAACGTTAGGGGTTTAACGTTAGGGGTTTAACGTTAGGGGTTTAACGTTAGGGGTTTAACGTTAGGGGTTTAACGTTAGGGGTTTAACGTTAGGGGTTTAACGTTAGGGGTTTAACGTTAGGGGTTTAACGTTAGGGGTTTAACGTTAGGGGTTTAACGTTAGGGGTTTAACGTTAGGGGTTTAACGTTAGGGGTTTAACGTTAGGGGTTTAACGTTAGGGGTTTAACGTTAGGGGTTTAACGTTAGGGGTTTAACGTTAGGGGTTTAACGTTAGGGGTTTAACGTTAGGGGTTTAACGTTAGGGGTTTAACGTTAGGGGTTTAACGTTAGGGGTTTAACGTTAGGGGTTTAACGTTAGGGGTTTAACGTTAGGGGTTTAACGTTAGGGGTTTAACGTTAGGGGTTTAACGTTAGGGGTTTAACGTTAGGGGTTTAACGTTAGGGGTTTAACGTTAGGGGTTTAACGTTAGGGGTTTAACGTTAGGGGTTTAACGTTAGGGGTTTAACGTTAGGGGTTTAACGTTAGGGGTTTAACGTTAGGGGTTTAACGTTAGGGGTTTAACGTTAGGGGTTTAACGTTAGGGGTTTAACGTTAGGGGTTTAACGTTAGGGGTTTAACGTTAGGGGTTTAACGTTAGGGGTTTAACGTTAGGGGTTTAACGTTAGGGGTTTAACGTTAGGGGTTTAACGTTAGGGGTTTAACGTTAGGGGTTTAACGTTAGGGGTTTAACGTTAGGGTTATGGGACGGAGGAAAAGACCCCCGCGGGAGACCCCCTTAACGGGGTCCCAGAGGGCTGAAACTCGGTGGGTCGGTCCGGGGCCTTCCCCCGGACCGTGTGCCACCGTTGGTCCGGGCCCCCCGCCCCCCAGGGCCTGGATCCCGGCCCTGGGGGGCCCCCGGACTTTGAGACCCCCTGGAGACCCTACCCTATGAGCCAGGGGTCTCAAACTCGGTGGGTCGGTCCGGGGCCTTCCCCCGGACCGTGTGCCACCGTTGGTCCGGGCCCCCCGCCCCCCAGGGCCTGGATCCCGGCCCTGGGGGGCCCCCGGACTTTGAGACCCCCTGGAGACCCAACCATAAGAGCCAGGGGTCTCAAACTCGGTTTGGCCATAGCCCCCGACGTACCCTCCAAGGGTTCCAAAGCACGCGGAGATCGGACCAAGTTTGCGGCTCCAGGCCCGCCCGAAGTGTCGGGTGGTCTCCCATTCATTCCCTATGGAGGGCCCTTTTCCGGATGGCTGAAAACGACATTTCCGGCTCTCCTGGGAGATCGGGGCCCCCCATACGTGCATGTCATATACCGTTTTAAAGCTCCGAGCCTCCTGAACACGGAGGTGGTCTCGGATCGCCTCTAGGACCTTCCCCCGACCTTCTACGGGTCTCCAAAGGTAAGGTGGGTTATGGGACGGAGGCAAAGACCCCCGCGGGAGACCCCCTTAACGGTGTCCCAGAGGGCTGAAACTCGGTGGGTCGGTTGGGGGCAACCCCCACGACCGTGTGCCACCGTTGGTCCGGGCCCCCCGCCCCCCGAGGCCGAGATCCAGGCCCTGGGGGGCCCCAGATTTGAGACCCCCTGGAGACCCAACCATAAGAGCCAGGGGTCTCAAACTCGGTTTGGCCATAGCCCCCGACGTACCCTCCAAGGGTGCCGAAGCACGCGGAGATCGGACCCCGTTTGCGGCTGCAGCCCCGGTTCAAAGGTCGGGTGGTCTCCCATTCATTCCCTATGGAGGGCCCTTTTCCGGATGGCTGAAAACGACATTTCCGGCTCTCCTGGGAGATCGGGGCCCCCCATACGTGCATGTCATATACCGTTTTAAAGCTCCGAGCCTCCTGAACACGGAGGTGGTCTCGGATCGTCTCTAGGACCTTCCCTCGAGCTTCTACGGGTCTCCAAAGGATTAGCGTCAAACCGGGCCGGCTTTGCCCCGCGATAAGTCGGTCCAAACGGACCGGAACCCGGGCGAGCCGCACACCGTCGGATCCGGGCCGGTCCGCGGATGGTTCTGGTGGTCTCCGATTTCCGCTAGGACGTTCCCCCGAATTTATACGAATTTTTAACCGTTTTGGGCCCAACCGGACCTCCGGTCCGGTTCCCGGGGTCCCACCGACCCGAGACCCGGATCATCGAGCTCCTGAGACGGCCCCGGTCACGAGGGTGTCGGTCCCGGAAGCCTGGGTGGAGGTCCGAAAACCGGACTTCCAGAGGGGG
>NW_028263383.1:24649711-24657211 GCF_051168715.1 Poecilia mexicana
GGTGCTTAAGTGTGGGTACGCATGTTCGGCTGGAGGGCCTGGTCGGCCTGGTTCTCAGTGCATGTCTGAAAAAGTTCTAAGTCCCAACCAGGGACAGAGAGGGGGCTGTCTGGGGGATGTGGCCGGGGAGGAGAACCCCTCCCTGGTGAGCCCAAGGCCTCAGCCCCCCCCCCTCTTGCCTTACCAGGGGCACGAACCTCCAGGGCCTGCGTGCTGGAGGGTGTAGTCCGAGGAGGGGTGCTTAAGTGTGGGTACGCATGTTCGGCTGGAGGGCCTGGTCGGCCTGGTTCTCAGTGCATGTCTAAAAAAGTTCTAAGTCCCAACCAGGGACAGAGAGGGGGCTGTCTGGGGGATGTGGCCGGGGAGGGGTGCTTAAGTGTGGGTAAACGTGTTGGGCCTGTGGGCCTGGTTCTCAGTGCATGTCTGAAAAAGTTCTAAGTCCCAACCAGGGACAGAGAGGGGGCTGTCTGGGGGATGTGGCCGGGGAGGGGTGCTTAAGTGTGGGTAAACGTGTTGGGCCTGTGGGCCTGGTTCTCAGTGCATGTCTGAAAAAGTTCTAAGTCCCAACCAGGGACAGAGAGGGGGCTGTCTGGGGGATGTGGCCGGGGAGGGGTGCTTAAGTGTGGGTAAACGTGTTGGGCCTGTGGGCCTGGTTCTCAGTGCATGTCTGAAAAAGTTCTAAGTCCCAACCAGGGACAGAGAGGGGGCTGTCTGGGGGATGTGGCCGGGGAGGGGTGCTTAAGTGTGGGTAAACGTGTTGGGCCTGTGGGCCTGGTTCTCAGTGCATGTCTGAAAAAGTTCTAAGTCCCAACCAGGGACAGAGAGGGGGCTGTCTGGGGGATGTGGCCGGGGAGGGGTGCTTAAGTGTGGGTAAACGTGTTGGGCCTGTGGGCCTGGTTCTCAGTGCATGTCTGAAAAAGTTCTAAGTCCCAACCAGGGACAGAGAGGGGGCTGTCTGGGGGATGTGGCCGGGGAGGGGTGCTTAAGTGTGGGTAAACGTGTTGGGCCTGTGGGCCTGGTTCTCAGTGCATGTCTGAAAAAGTTCTAAGTCCCAACCAGGGACAGAGAGGGGGCTGTCTGGGGGATGTGGCCGGGGAGGAGAACCCCTCCCTGGTGAGCCCAAGGCCTCAGCCCCCCCCCCTCTTGCCTTACCAGGGGCACGAACCTCCAGGGCCTGCGTGCTGGAGGGTGTAGTCCGAGGAGGGGTGCTTAAGTGTGGGTGCACAGGTGAGTGTGGAGAGCCTGGTTCTCTGGATGGGTCTGACTGTCTGTTTCTCTCCCCGGAGCAAAGCCTGGATGTGGGTAAGTGTTCTGGGTGTGCCTGCCTGCAGCTCCAGGCCTGGTTCTCTGCCTGGAGGTCAAGGCCTTTAGCTCCAGGCCTGGTTCTCTGCCTGGAGGTCAGGGCCTGCAGCTCCAGGCCTGGTTCTCTGCCTGGAGGTCAAGGCCTGCAGCTCCAGGCCTGGTTCTCTGCCTGGAGGTCAGGGCCTGCAGCTCCAGGCCTGGTTCTCTGCCTGGAGGTCAAGGCCTGCAGCTCCAGGCCTGGTTCTCTTCCTGGAGGTCAAGGCCTGCAGCTCCAGGCCTGGTTCTCTGCCTGGAGGTCAAGGCCTGCAGCTCCAGGCCTGGTTCTCTGCCTGGAGGTCAGGGCCTGCAGCTCCAGGCCTGGTTCTCTTCCTGGAGGTCAAGGCCTGCAGCTCCAGGCCTGGTTCTCTGCCTGGAGGTCAAGGCCTGCAGCTCCAGGCCTGGTTCTCTGCCTGGAGGTCAAGGCCTTTAGCTCCAGGCCTGGTTCTCTGCCTGGAGGTCAGGGCCTGCAGCTCCAGGCCTGGTTCTCTGCCTGGAGGTCAAGGCCTGCAGCTCCAGGCCTGGTTCTCTGCCTGGAGGTCAGGGCCTTTAGCTCCAGGCCTGGTTCTCTGCCTGGAGGTCAAGGCCTGCAGCTCCAGGCCTGGTTCTCTGCCTGGAGGTCAAGGCCTGCAGCTCCAGGCCTGGTTCTCTTCCTGGAGGTCAAGGCCTGCAGCTCCAGGCCTGGTTCTCTGCCTGGAGGTCAAGGCCTGCAGCTCCAGGCCTGGTTCTCTGCCTGGAGGTCAAGGCCTGCAGCTCCAGGCCTGGTTCTCTGCCTGGAGGTCAGGGCCTGCAGCTCCAGGCCTGGTTCTCTGCCTGGAGGTCAGGGCCTGCAGCTCCAGGCCTGGTTCTCTGCCTGGAGGTCAAGGCCTGCAGCTCCAGGCCTGGTTCTCTGCCTGGAGGTCAAGGCCTGCAGCTCCAGGCCTGGTTCTCTGCCTGGAGGTCAAGGCCTGCAGCTCCAGGCCTGGTTCTCTGCCTGGAGGTCAAGGCCTGCAGCTCCAGGCCTGGTTCTCTGCCTGGAGGTCAAGGCCTGCAGCTCCAGGCCTGGTTCTCTGCCTGGAGGTCAGGGCCTGCAGCTCCAGGCCTGGTTCTCTTCCTGGAGGTCAAGGCCTGCAGCTCCAGGCCTGGTTCTCTGCCTGGAGGTCAAGGCCTGCAGCTCCAGGCCTGGTTCTCTGCCTGGAGGTCAAGGCCTTTAGCTCCAGGCCTGGTTCTCTGCCTGGAGGTCAGGGCCTGCAGCTCCAGGCCTGGTTCTCTGCCTGGAGGTCAAGGCCTGCAGCTCCAGGCCTGGTTCTCTGCCTGGAGGTCAAGGCCTGCAGCTCCAGGCCTGGTTCTCTGCCTGGAGGTCAAGGCCTGCAGCTCCAGGCCTGGTTCTCTGCCTGGAGGTCAGGGCCTGCAGCTCCAGGCCTGGTTCTCTTCCTGGAGGTCAAGGCCTGCAGCTCCAGGCCTGGTTCTCTGCCTGGAGGTCAAGGCCTGCAGCTCCAGGCCTGGTTCTCTGCCTGGAGGTCAAGGCCTGCAGCTCCATGCCTGGTTCTCTGCCTGGAGGTCAGGGCCTGCAGCTCCAGGCCTGGTTCTCTTCCTGGAGGTCAGGGCCTGCAGCTCCATGCCTGGTTCTCTTCCTGGAGGTCAGGGCCTGCAGCTCCATGCCTGGTTCTCTTCCTGGAGGTCAGGGCCTGCAGCTCCATGCCTGGTTCTCTTCCTGGAGGTCAGGGCCTGCAGCTCCATGCCTGGTTCTCTGCCTGGAGGTCAGGGCCTGCAGCTCCATGCCTGGTTCTCTTCCTGGAGGTCAGGGCCTGCAGCTCCATGCCTGGTTCTCTTCCTGGAGGTCAGGGCCTGCAGCTCCATGCCTGGTTCTCTTCCTGGAGGTCAGGGCCTGCAGCTCCATGCCTGGTTCTCTTCCTGGAGGTCAGGGCCTGCAGCTCCATGCCTGGTTCTCTTCCTGGAGGTCAGGGCCTGGAGCTACCCCAACCTACCCTCCCTCCCCAGCCCAGGTAATTAAAGAGATGCGGTTGTTTCACATTTAACATCTTTATTGAACATTTTTAATTGTTTTCCTCCGTCTCTCTCTCCGAGTCCCCAGGGGTGGTGGAGGAGGCCAGGTCCGAAGAGGAGTCACCTTGCCGGGGGGGGAGTGGTGGGCTGGCTTCCCCGGAGCCTGGAGAGGAAGATTGTGGCGCTGTGGCCCGGTCAAACTTGCTCCGGATGTCCGCCAGTTGTTCCGCCGTGAGCTGGTTGGCGTAGAACCTGTCCGCGGTCCTGGTGTCGTGGCACATCACCCGGGCAAGCTGTCCCCTGACCTCGCTGCTGTGTGCATCCCTTGCCTGAAAAACAGAATAAAAATGTATTAAAAAACCTGGTGGTTTTTTCTTTCCCCCCCCCCCCTCCGACCGGAGAAATGTGCTACCCACGTGTGTGGCCACTGCGCTGCGGAAATCAGTCATGGTCGGCCGGCCTGGAAGCCCCATCTCCGTCCAGGCACACTGGGAGAACCGCGTCAGCTTGGCGATCCGCTTCTGGTTGCTGCTGAAGAGGAGGAACCGGCACGGTGGGTTCAGCGTGTTCCGGACGGAGAGCCACCGGACGAACCAGCTGAACTCGGCGTGGGTCAGGAACAGCTGGGCCGCCCCGAAGGCCCTGTTGGTCTTGTGGTTCCTCACCTGAGAAGGGATGAGATGAGATGAGCTCCAGGAGCATGGAGCTCAGTGCGCCTGGTTCTCTGCCCGGAGCTCCATGCCCCTGGTTCTCGTAGATCCACTTACATTGATCACAAAGCCTGGAGATCCTTCCTCAGCATCCTCCATCGCCTCCTGGAGCTCCCCCACAGTCATGTTGGTCAGCACCCCAGGCCGGTGGCCGTAGACAGCAGACAGGTAGCAGGCCAGGTAGCCGTAGAGCCTGTGGCGGAGCTGGACGTTCGAGGGTGCCGCCTCCAGCTTCCCGAGGAGCACAGGGATGGTGGCCGTGGCCAGGCTCTTGCACCTCCGCAGCTGCTTCCTGCTGATGGACCTCTTGGCCTTGGAGCGCTTCACGGAGATCTGGTGGAGGGTTACCTCGGTCACGATCTGCTGGAGGTCCGCTCTGACCGCCCTGCTCACCCCCCTGATCTGTCTCTTGGTCAGCCTGCAGCCCCTCGGCGGGGTCTCGGAGAAGTAGTCCATGAACTGCGAGAAGTTCACCAGGTAGACCTTGACTGTTGTTATGGCTCTCCTCCTGTCCTTCAGGGCTTGTGGGAAGGCGTGGATCTTCTCCAGGTCATGCATGAACGCCCAGGTGGCGTTGAGAGGTTTCCCCCGGGCCACGAAGGAGAGAAGGCTCCGGATCCGGCCCAGCTTGGAGCGCGCGTTCATGCAGTGCTGCGGGGTGGGCAGGGCCCCACGGAGGTGCGTGTGGTACTCCTCCAAGTAGCTCTCCACGGCAGCGGGGAACACTAGCGGTGCGAAGGGGAGCAGGGCAAGCCCTCGGACCGCCCTGGTGCTGCTGGAGCCGGCCGGAGGGTCAGAGTCGCTCGTCTCCGCCTCTGGCCGCGTCCCGGCAGGGGCAGGAGAGCCAGCGTTGGAAGCAGGACCAGGAGGGGGAGAGCCGGGGTCGGAACCAGGACCACCAGGACCAGGAGGAGGAGGAGGAGGAGGGCTGGCCGTGGAGCCAGGAGGAGGAGGAGGAGAAGAGGCGTTGGAACCAGGGGGCGGCGATGCGGGCAGAGAACCAGGTCTGTGGGAGCGAGGCGGAGAATCCCTACCGGAAAGAGGCTCCAGGGCGGTCCCCGGAGAAGAGGAGGACACGTCTCCGTCCTCCCCAGGAGAGTCTGGGGCTGGTTGCTGCTGGTCCGGCAGGTCCAGCTCGGAAGCCAGCCGTGGCGTGGGCTCCGTGGACCTCAGTACGGAGAGAGCGTGGATGGTGGCCCTCCAGTGAAGGCTGCGGAGGTGCCCCCTTATCGTCTCGACCTCCAGCTCCCCGTGACCGGCGGAGAGGTGGCGGTCGACCCTGGGACCTCTGTAGGTGCAGCCCCGGACAGGGCAGTCCATTCCCCGGACGTTGACTCGCCCGTGGGCAAAAGCCAGCAGGATTTTCCGCTCCGCCTGGTTCAAAACGCGGTGAACTCGCTCTAAATGCTTCGGCAGCTGGGCAAACTTACTGCGGCAGATGGGGCAGCGTCTGTAGGGTCGATGGTTTGGCATCTGGAAGCTTCCCCGGTGCTCAAAACCTCCAGCAGAAGCGTCTCTGTCCGGCTGCCGGGGCTGGAATGAGCAGGTGCAGCCTATTGAGGCCAATTAGCTGCAGGGGAACGGCGGGGCGCAGCAGGTGCAGCCTATTGAGGCCAATTGGCGGGGCGCAGCCGGTGCCCTCCGGCTAATCAGCGCCCTGGCAGCGTCAGCGGAGGCAGGGCAGCGCTCACGTACGCCCTGGCAGCGTCAGCGGAGGCAGGGCAGCGCTCACGTACGCCCTGGCAGCGTCAGCGGAGGCAGGGCAGCGCTCACGTACGCCCTGGCAGCGTCAGCGGAGGCAGGGCAGCGCTCACGTACGCCCTGGCAGCGTCAGCGGAGGCAGGGCAGCGCTCACGTACGCCCTGGCAGCGTCAGCGGAGGCAGGGCAGCGCTCACGTACGCCCTGGCAGCGTCAGCGGAGGCAGGGCAGCGCTCACGTACGCCCTGGCAGCGTCAGCGGAGGCAGGGCAGCGCTCACGTACGCCCTGGCAGCGTCAGCGGAGGCAGGGCAGCGCTCACGTACGCCCTGGCAGCGTCAGCGGAGGCAGGGCAGCGCTCACGTACGCCCTGGCAGCGTCAGCGGAGGCAGGGCAGCGCTCACGTACGCCCTGGCAGCGTCAGCGGAGGCAGGGCAGCGCTCACGTACGCCCTGGCAGCGTCAGCGGAGGCAGGGCAGCGCCAACCGCGGACATTGGCCGTTCGCCATAGGTAGGGTTATGGGACGGAGGAAAAGACCCCCGCGGGAGACCCCCTTAACGGGGTCCCAGAGGGCTGAAACTCGGTGGGTCGGTCCGGGGCCTTCCCCCGGACCGTGTGCCACCGTTGGTCCGGGCCCCCCGCCCCCCAGGGCCTGGATCCCGGCCCTGGGGGGCCCCCGGACTTTGAGACCCCCTGGAGACCCTACCCTATGAGCCAGGGGTCTCAAACTCGGTGGGTCGGTCCGGGGCCTTCCCCCGGACCGTGTGCCACCGTTGGTCCGGGCCCCCCGCCCCCCAGGGCCTGGATCCCGGCCCTGGGGGGCCCCCGGACTTTGAGACCCCCTGGAGACCCAACCATAAGAGCCAGGGGTCTCAAACTCGGTTTGGCCATAGCCCCCGACGTACCCTCCAAGGGTTCCAAAGCACGCGGAGATCGGACCAAGTTTGCGGCTCCAGGCCCGCCCGAAGTGTCGGGTGGTCTCCCATTCATTCCCTATGGAGGGCCCTTTTCCGGATGGCTGAAAACGACATTTCCGGCTCTCCTGGGAGATCGGGGCCCCCCATACGTGCATGTCATATACCGTTTTAAAGCTCCGAGCCTCCTGAACACGGAGGTGGTCTCGGATCGCCTCTAGGACCTTCCCCCGACCTTCTACGGGTCTCCAAAGGTAAGGTGGGTTATGGGACGGAGGCAAAGACCCCCGCGGGAGACCCCCTTAACGGTGTCCCAGAGGGCTGAAACTCGGTGGGTCGGTTGGGGGCAACCCCCACGACCGTGTGCCACCGTTGGTCCGGGCCCCCCGCCCCCCGAGGCCGAGATCCAGGCCCTGGGGGGCCCCAGATTTGAGACCCCCTGGAGACCCAACCATAAGAGCCAGGGGTCTCAAACTCGGTTTGGCCATAGCCCCCGACGTACCCTCCAAGGGTGCCGAAGCACGCGGAGATCGGACCCCGTTTGCGGCTGCAGCCCCGGTTCAAAGGTCGGGTGGTCTCCCATTCATTCCCTATGGAGGGCCCTTTTCCGGATGGCTGAAAACGACATTTCCGGCTCTCCTGGGAGATCGGGGCCCCCCATACGTGCATGTCATATACCGTTTTAAAGCTCCGAGCCTCCTGAACACGGAGGTGGTCTCGGATCGTCTCTAGGACCTTCCCTCGAGCTTCTACGGGTCTCCAAAGGATTAGCGTCAAACCGGGCCGGCTTTGCCCCGCGATAAGTCGGTCCAAACGGACCGGAACCCGGGCGAGCCGCACACCGTCGGATCCGG
>NW_028263383.1:24669711-24674711 GCF_051168715.1 Poecilia mexicana
GTCAAGGCCTGCAGCTCCAGGCCTGGTTCTCTGCCTGGAGGTCAAGGCCTGCAGCTCCAGGCCTGGTTCTCTGCCTGGAGGTCAAGGCCTTTAGCTCCAGGCCTGGTTCTCTGCCTGGAGGTCAGGGCCTGCAGCTCCAGGCCTGGTTCTCTGCCTGGAGGTCAAGGCCTGCAGCTCCAGGCCTGGTTCTCTGCCTGGAGGTCAGGGCCTTTAGCTCCAGGCCTGGTTCTCTGCCTGGAGGTCAAGGCCTGCAGCTCCAGGCCTGGTTCTCTGCCTGGAGGTCAAGGCCTGCAGCTCCAGGCCTGGTTCTCTTCCTGGAGGTCAAGGCCTGCAGCTCCAGGCCTGGTTCTCTGCCTGGAGGTCAAGGCCTGCAGCTCCAGGCCTGGTTCTCTGCCTGGAGGTCAAGGCCTGCAGCTCCAGGCCTGGTTCTCTGCCTGGAGGTCAGGGCCTGCAGCTCCAGGCCTGGTTCTCTGCCTGGAGGTCAGGGCCTGCAGCTCCAGGCCTGGTTCTCTGCCTGGAGGTCAAGGCCTGCAGCTCCAGGCCTGGTTCTCTGCCTGGAGGTCAAGGCCTGCAGCTCCAGGCCTGGTTCTCTGCCTGGAGGTCAAGGCCTGCAGCTCCAGGCCTGGTTCTCTGCCTGGAGGTCAAGGCCTGCAGCTCCAGGCCTGGTTCTCTGCCTGGAGGTCAAGGCCTGCAGCTCCAGGCCTGGTTCTCTGCCTGGAGGTCAGGGCCTGCAGCTCCAGGCCTGGTTCTCTTCCTGGAGGTCAAGGCCTGCAGCTCCAGGCCTGGTTCTCTGCCTGGAGGTCAAGGCCTGCAGCTCCAGGCCTGGTTCTCTGCCTGGAGGTCAAGGCCTTTAGCTCCAGGCCTGGTTCTCTGCCTGGAGGTCAGGGCCTGCAGCTCCAGGCCTGGTTCTCTGCCTGGAGGTCAAGGCCTGCAGCTCCAGGCCTGGTTCTCTGCCTGGAGGTCAAGGCCTGCAGCTCCAGGCCTGGTTCTCTGCCTGGAGGTCAAGGCCTGCAGCTCCAGGCCTGGTTCTCTGCCTGGAGGTCAGGGCCTGCAGCTCCAGGCCTGGTTCTCTTCCTGGAGGTCAAGGCCTGCAGCTCCAGGCCTGGTTCTCTGCCTGGAGGTCAAGGCCTGCAGCTCCAGGCCTGGTTCTCTGCCTGGAGGTCAAGGCCTGCAGCTCCATGCCTGGTTCTCTGCCTGGAGGTCAGGGCCTGCAGCTCCAGGCCTGGTTCTCTTCCTGGAGGTCAGGGCCTGCAGCTCCATGCCTGGTTCTCTTCCTGGAGGTCAGGGCCTGCAGCTCCATGCCTGGTTCTCTTCCTGGAGGTCAGGGCCTGCAGCTCCATGCCTGGTTCTCTTCCTGGAGGTCAGGGCCTGCAGCTCCATGCCTGGTTCTCTGCCTGGAGGTCAGGGCCTGCAGCTCCATGCCTGGTTCTCTTCCTGGAGGTCAGGGCCTGCAGCTCCATGCCTGGTTCTCTTCCTGGAGGTCAGGGCCTGCAGCTCCATGCCTGGTTCTCTTCCTGGAGGTCAGGGCCTGCAGCTCCATGCCTGGTTCTCTTCCTGGAGGTCAGGGCCTGCAGCTCCATGCCTGGTTCTCTTCCTGGAGGTCAGGGCCTGGAGCTACCCCAACCTACCCTCCCTCCCCAGCCCAGGTAATTAAAGAGATGCGGTTGTTTCACATTTAACATCTTTATTGAACATTTTTAATTGTTTTCCTCCGTCTCTCTCTCCGAGTCCCCAGGGGTGGTGGAGGAGGCCAGGTCCGAAGAGGAGTCACCTTGCCGGGGGGGGAGTGGTGGGCTGGCTTCCCCGGAGCCTGGAGAGGAAGATTGTGGCGCTGTGGCCCGGTCAAACTTGCTCCGGATGTCCGCCAGTTGTTCCGCCGTGAGCTGGTTGGCGTAGAACCTGTCCGCGGTCCTGGTGTCGTGGCACATCACCCGGGCAAGCTGTCCCCTGACCTCGCTGCTGTGTGCATCCCTTGCCTGAAAAACAGAATAAAAATGTATTAAAAAACCTGGTGGTTTTTTCTTTCCCCCCCCCCCTCCGACCGGAGAAATGTGCTACCCACGTGTGTGGCCACTGCGCTGCGGAAATCAGTCATGGTCGGCCGGCCTGGAAGCCCCATCTCCGTCCAGGCACACTGGGAGAACCGCGTCAGCTTGGCGATCCGCTTCTGGTTGCTGCTGAAGAGGAGGAACCGGCACGGTGGGTTCAGCGTGTTCCGGACGGAGAGCCACCGGACGAACCAGCTGAACTCGGCGTGGGTCAGGAACAGCTGGGCCGCCCCGAAGGCCCTGTTGGTCTTGTGGTTCCTCACCTGAGAAGGGATGAGATGAGATGAGCTCCAGGAGCATGGAGCTCAGTGCGCCTGGTTCTCTGCCCGGAGCTCCATGCCCCTGGTTCTCGTAGATCCACTTACATTGATCACAAAGCCTGGAGATCCTTCCTCAGCATCCTCCATCGCCTCCTGGAGCTCCCCCACAGTCATGTTGGTCAGCACCCCAGGCCGGTGGCCGTAGACAGCAGACAGGTAGCAGGCCAGGTAGCCGTAGAGCCTGTGGCGGAGCTGGACGTTCGAGGGTGCCGCCTCCAGCTTCCCGAGGAGCACAGGGATGGTGGCCGTGGCCAGGCTCTTGCACCTCCGCAGCTGCTTCCTGCTGATGGACCTCTTGGCCTTGGAGCGCTTCACGGAGATCTGGTGGAGGGTTACCTCGGTCACGATCTGCTGGAGGTCCGCTCTGACCGCCCTGCTCACCCCCCTGATCTGTCTCTTGGTCAGCCTGCAGCCCCTCGGCGGGGTCTCGGAGAAGTAGTCCATGAACTGCGAGAAGTTCACCAGGTAGACCTTGACTGTTGTTATGGCTCTCCTCCTGTCCTTCAGGGCTTGTGGGAAGGCGTGGATCTTCTCCAGGTCATGCATGAACGCCCAGGTGGCGTTGAGAGGTTTCCCCCGGGCCACGAAGGAGAGAAGGCTCCGGATCCGGCCCAGCTTGGAGCGCGCGTTCATGCAGTGCTGCGGGGTGGGCAGGGCCCCACGGAGGTGCGTGTGGTACTCCTCCAAGTAGCTCTCCACGGCAGCGGGGAACACTAGCGGTGCGAAGGGGAGCAGGGCAAGCCCTCGGACCGCCCTGGTGCTGCTGGAGCCGGCCGGAGGGTCAGAGTCGCTCGTCTCCGCCTCTGGCCGCGTCCCGGCAGGGGCAGGAGAGCCAGCGTTGGAAGCAGGACCAGGAGGGGGAGAGCCGGGGTCGGAACCAGGACCACCAGGACCAGGAGGAGGAGGAGGAGGAGGGCTGGCCGTGGAGCCAGGAGGAGGAGGAGGAGAAGAGGCGTTGGAACCAGGGGGCGGCGATGCGGGCAGAGAACCAGGTCTGTGGGAGCGAGGCGGAGAATCCCTACCGGAAAGAGGCTCCAGGGCGGTCCCCGGAGAAGAGGAGGACACGTCTCCGTCCTCCCCAGGAGAGTCTGGGGCTGGTTGCTGCTGGTCCGGCAGGTCCAGCTCGGAAGCCAGCCGTGGCGTGGGCTCCGTGGACCTCAGTACGGAGAGAGCGTGGATGGTGGCCCTCCAGTGAAGGCTGCGGAGGTGCCCCCTTATCGTCTCGACCTCCAGCTCCCCGTGACCGGCGGAGAGGTGGCGGTCGACCCTGGGACCTCTGTAGGTGCAGCCCCGGACAGGGCAGTCCATTCCCCGGACGTTGACTCGCCCGTGGGCAAAAGCCAGCAGGATTTTCCGCTCCGCCTGGTTCAAAACGCGGTGAACTCGCTCTAAATGCTTCGGCAGCTGGGCAAACTTACTGCGGCAGATGGGGCAGCGTCTGTAGGGTCGATGGTTTGGCATCTGGAAGCTTCCCCGGTGCTCAAAACCTCCAGCAGAAGCGTCTCTGTCCGGCTGCCGGGGCTGGAATGAGCAGGTGCAGCCTATTGAGGCCAATTAGCTGCAGGGGAACGGCGGGGCGCAGCAGGTGCAGCCTATTGAGGCCAATTGGCGGGGCGCAGCCGGTGCCCTCCGGCTAATCAGCGCCCTGGCAGCGTCAGCGGAGGCAGGGCAGCGCTCACGTACGCCCTGGCAGCGTCAGCGGAGGCAGGGCAGCGCTCACGTACGCCCTGGCAGCGTCAGCGGAGGCAGGGCAGCGCTCACGTACGCCCTGGCAGCGTCAGCGGAGGCAGGGCAGCGCTCACGTACGCCCTGGCAGCGTCAGCGGAGGCAGGGCAGCGCTCACGTACGCCCTGGCAGCGTCAGCGGAGGCAGGGCAGCGCTCACGTACGCCCTGGCAGCGTCAGCGGAGGCAGGGCAGCGCTCACGTACGCCCTGGCAGCGTCAGCGGAGGCAGGGCAGCGCTCACGTACGCCCTGGCAGCGTCAGCGGAGGCAGGGCAGCGCTCACGTACGCCCTGGCAGCGTCAGCGGAGGCAGGGCAGCGCTCACGTACGCCCTGGCAGCGTCAGCGGAGGCAGGGCAGCGCTCACGTACGCCCTGGCAGCGTCAGCGGAGGCAGGGCAGCGCTCACGTACGCCCTGGCAGCGTCAGCGGAGGCAGGGCAGCGCCAACCGCGGACATTGGCCGTTCGCCATAGGTAGGGTTATGGGACGGAGGAAAAGACCCCCGCGGGAGACCCCCTTAACGGGGTCCCAGAGGGCTGAAACTCGGTGGGTCGGTCCGGGGCCTTCCCCCGGACCGTGTGCCACCGTTGGTCCGGGCCCCCCGCCCCCCAGGGCCTGGATCCCGGCCCTGGGGGGCCCCCGGACTTTGAGACCCCCTGGAGACCCTACCCTATGAGCCAGGGGTCTCAAACTCGGTGGGTCGGTCCGGGGCCTTCCCCCGGACCGTGTGCCACCGTTGGTCCGGGCCCCCCGCCCCCCAGGGCCTGGATCCCGGCCCTGGGGGGCCCCCGGACTTTGAGACCCCCTGGAGACCCAACCATAAGAGCCAGGGGTCTCAAACTCGGTTTGGCCATAGCCCCCGACGTACCCTCCAAGGGTTCCAAAGCACGCGGAGATCGGACCAAGTTT
>NW_028263383.1:24687211-24688834 GCF_051168715.1 Poecilia mexicana
GGTGCTTAAGTGTGGGTAAACGTGTTGGGCCTGTGGGCCTGGTTCTCAGTGCATGTCTGAAAAAGTTCTAAGTCCCAACCAGGGACAGAGAGGGGGCTGTCTGGGGGATGTGGCCGGGGAGGGGTGCTTAAGTGTGGGTAAACGTGTTGGGCCTGTGGGCCTGGTTCTCAGTGCATGTCTGAAAAAGTTCTAAGTCCCAACCAGGGACAGAGAGGGGGCTGTCTGGGGGATGTGGCCGGGGAGGAGAACCCCTCCCTGGTGAGCCCAAGGCCTCAGCCCCCCCCCCTCTTGCCTTACCAGGGGCACGAACCTCCAGGGCCTGCGTGCTGGAGGGTGTAGTCCGAGGAGGGGTGCTTAAGTGTGGGTGCACAGGTGAGTGTGGAGAGCCTGGTTCTCTGGATGGGTCTGACTGTCTGTTTCTCTCCCCGGAGCAAAGCCTGGATGTGGGTAAGTGTTCTGGGTGTGCCTGCCTGCAGCTCCAGGCCTGGTTCTCTGCCTGGAGGTCAAGGCCTTTAGCTCCAGGCCTGGTTCTCTGCCTGGAGGTCAGGGCCTGCAGCTCCAGGCCTGGTTCTCTGCCTGGAGGTCAAGGCCTGCAGCTCCAGGCCTGGTTCTCTGCCTGGAGGTCAGGGCCTGCAGCTCCAGGCCTGGTTCTCTGCCTGGAGGTCAAGGCCTGCAGCTCCAGGCCTGGTTCTCTTCCTGGAGGTCAAGGCCTGCAGCTCCAGGCCTGGTTCTCTGCCTGGAGGTCAAGGCCTGCAGCTCCAGGCCTGGTTCTCTGCCTGGAGGTCAGGGCCTGCAGCTCCAGGCCTGGTTCTCTTCCTGGAGGTCAAGGCCTGCAGCTCCAGGCCTGGTTCTCTGCCTGGAGGTCAAGGCCTGCAGCTCCAGGCCTGGTTCTCTGCCTGGAGGTCAAGGCCTTTAGCTCCAGGCCTGGTTCTCTGCCTGGAGGTCAGGGCCTGCAGCTCCAGGCCTGGTTCTCTGCCTGGAGGTCAAGGCCTGCAGCTCCAGGCCTGGTTCTCTGCCTGGAGGTCAGGGCCTTTAGCTCCAGGCCTGGTTCTCTGCCTGGAGGTCAAGGCCTGCAGCTCCAGGCCTGGTTCTCTGCCTGGAGGTCAAGGCCTGCAGCTCCAGGCCTGGTTCTCTTCCTGGAGGTCAAGGCCTGCAGCTCCAGGCCTGGTTCTCTGCCTGGAGGTCAAGGCCTGCAGCTCCAGGCCTGGTTCTCTGCCTGGAGGTCAAGGCCTGCAGCTCCAGGCCTGGTTCTCTGCCTGGAGGTCAGGGCCTGCAGCTCCAGGCCTGGTTCTCTGCCTGGAGGTCAGGGCCTGCAGCTCCAGGCCTGGTTCTCTGCCTGGAGGTCAAGGCCTGCAGCTCCAGGCCTGGTTCTCTGCCTGGAGGTCAAGGCCTGCAGCTCCAGGCCTGGTTCTCTGCCTGGAGGTCAAGGCCTGCAGCTCCAGGCCTGGTTCTCTGCCTGGAGGTCAAGGCCTGCAGCTCCAGGCCTGGTTCTCTGCCTGGAGGTCAAGGCCTGCAGCTCCAGGCCTGGTTCTCTGCCTGGAGGTCAGGGCCTGCAGCTCCAGGCCTGGTTCTCTTCCTGGAGGTCAAGGCCTGCAGCTCCAGGCCTGGTTCTCTGCCTGGAGG
>NW_028263383.1:24688934-24716004 GCF_051168715.1 Poecilia mexicana
CTGCAGAATGGATCTCCCTCCAATCAGAGGTAAGAATAAACTCATCCTGTTGCCATTTGATCTCATCATGATCTATTGGTGATTTGCCTGACCTTGAAGTGAAAGAATTGTTTCAAGATTCTCGAGAAAATTCAGAGCTACTCAAACTCCCTGTTGTAACTCTGTGGAAGCAGAGTTTGCATCCTAAAATTTACTCTGTTTAAAGTTTGTTTGTACTTAAGAATCAGTGTAAGTTTTAAAATTTCAGTAACTAAAATAATCTCTCAGGAATAATTGTTTAAATCTGCAACACTTAAAAAACCAAGGTGACCTAACTACATGTAAGTCCTGTCGTTTTATCTGTTAATTAACAACCAGCTGCATTACACGGTAATTTAACACCCTGCTCATGTTTGTGTGGATCCCTGAGAATAAGAACCTTCTAAATTCTCCTTCTCCTGAATATATTTTATCATGGAACAGAACATACAAATTCTGCAAATGCTGCTCTAAAGTCTCATTAATCAACATCTGAAAGAAAAACAGCTTAATGACTTGAAATTTATCAGGGAAACAACAATACTGGTGAGGAAAAAATACAAATGCAAATAGTTGTAGAGCATTGTTAACACTGTAAAAAACATTTTTAGTACATATTTTATGAGTCTTATTAAAATAATAAAATAACACTTTTCAACATGCAGACCTACAAATATACAGCATAAAACTGCCAGTAGACAACGTTTCACAATCAGTAACAAGAAGGTTTCATCAGCAGGAAATGTTTCTGCTCATCTTGAAATTTAACTGTTGCATCACATAAGAAGTTGGTAATTAGCAATAGGAAATTGTCTTTATTTTTAAATAAATATGGTTAACCTTGTGGTGTATGAGTTTCATCACTCTAGTATAACCCCGTAAAATGCCTAGATAAGTTTTTACTCAGCAGCTTTGGGATGAAGTTAAGGTAACTTTATTCCAGCTGTTCCACTTCTAAAACCAATACTTAGCTCCAGAGCAGTTTACATGTAAATGCATTGGGGACATACGAGGCTGGGATTGATCGTCCTCAAGGTCGGATGTGGAACGTCAATACCCATCTGCGTTGGGTTGGGACTGGAGGGGCGGGTGGATGAGAAAATGATGGGATGGACTGATGGGAAGAACGGAAAAAAGGAAATGAACCGGATGCAGGGAGGGAGGAATGGGCGGGCATTGGGAAGAAGTGTTCACCATAGTTGGACAAATGGACAGATGTTCAGTAGAAGAATTTATCCACAAAGAATGAAGGATGGAAAGAAAGGAGCGGAGATACGAAGCAAATATTTTCTTAATTTATTCAACAATAAAACAGCTAAAGGATGGCAACATTTCATTCAGCAAGTATCGAACATCAATCTTTGGGGAAGACATAAAAAAGAAAGATGTGCTTGAGAAAAAGTCAAAAAGCCACATCTCACTTTCTTCTAGTAAAAACTGCACTGGAAGGAAAAATAATATTGGATCTCCTGCTGATTTCTTAAAGTCTCCTCATTTAAGCAGAGACCAGATTTAAAAAAAAAAAAAAAAACTTGAGAAAGAAATTGACAACATTCAAGTTAAAACATGGTTTGCAAGTCATTGTGTGAAATAAGTATTTGATCTCATTGCAGCATTACTTAGAAATTGTTGGAGAAAGAGATAAAAGTACTGAGATATTTCACCAGGTTTTAGTGGTTTGCAGGATTGATTCTGACCCACTGCTGTTAACAGAAACTATCTAAATCCTTAAGATTTCTTTGCTGTTTGGTTGCAGATTTTCTCCATAAATTTTTCTTTTCCATCTTGAAAGACTCATTCATCCATGATGTTAGATTTTTCATCCTAAATGAAAATAGTTCCTCAATGCTTATTTTAGCCCCTTCCAGCCTGTATGTCTACCATGACTTTAATCATCACTTGATTTCTCTTTCTTACCCATTCTGATGGTCAATTTGAACTTTTAGTAAACCAAAATGACTGAATAGCTAGCTAGCATTACCTTTGCTAACATGTTATAATGTAACTTAATTCCAATAATGAGTTTGGAACATTAAATGGGGAAAACATTAACATTTTGTGGTTTACTTCACACCTACAGTATATGCATATTTTAACTTATCAAATGACAGTTAAAATGAGCAAAGGGCTGGCTAGTCTTCCCTTAGCTAACATGTTATGCTAGCTGTATCGTACTGCCATTAAATGATCGCTTAAAAGTTGTAACTGAATTGGGTTTGACATTCCTCCCAGCCCTCTGGTGTTCCAGTTGGATGTTAAAAAACCAGAGAGAATTGGAAACTGTTGTTCTAATAACAATAAACTAAAAAAAGACAATTGAATTATGTTTCTGTTCACTTTAGGCTTTCGGAAGCTGAAGCAATACTTTTACAAACAAATATTGCACGGTACTGTGTGACTAATTTATGAAGACACAAACTGAGGTGAAAATGAACATTGAATTTGTGCAGCCAATCGTTTCATCTGTGAAAACCAACCTTTTGCTTAAAGTCTGGTTCCTTTTTCATGATCTTACAACATTCAAACTAAACATATTATTGGTTACGTAGCATATGTCTCTGGTTGTTTGTTCCTCAGAGGATTTTAGAATTAAAGACCAGCTATGCCTCACTTTTTTCTTCTTTTTTGATTGTATGGCAATAGCAAAGTGAATTAGAACTAGATATCAACTGTCTCATCTGGTTAAATAAATGTAAATAAAATGAAAATTTAACTTATTTGAATATGTAAACAACTGGCTCATATAGTCTCTACTTGTTTCATGTTCATAATTTTAAACATACTTGGTTCCCTCATTCTCTGGCTCTTCTCACTTCCTCATTTCCTCCTTCCCCTGCCTGGACTTTCTGGTCTGCAGTGTCTATTTCAGTCTTTCCGCTGGGGTCAGATTCGGCACATCCGGTATCTCATCCAGTTTATTGTCATTGAATTCTGCTGAGCTCCCAGAGGGCGTTGGAAGGAAGGCCCCTGGGTCTTAGTGCCAGACTTGTCCTTCAAGGGAAAATCATAGAACCAGAAAAATCTGAAGTGATGACATTAAAAGATTTGACCTGGTGAATTCTGCTGGTTTGAAACACTTGGGGTATTTGTACATAAAGATGAACAAAAAGGTTTTCTATGTTAGACTATAAGACAACTAACAAGACATTTGGCGGTAGTAAAATATGCATTGCCACTCTTGAAAAACACTGCAGTTCATAAAATTTAATTCATTTCCTCTTGATAACTTGGCAACTGGAGGCACAACAGGATAAAAAGGTCAAAAGAGTTAAGGGAAAGGTCAGCAGGACTGAATGGGTGAAAAGCAGTTGAAAGAGTGAGTGGAAGGAGGAGGAAAAGAAAATGGGAAAAGAGAGGAGAGGGAAGGGCAACCCCTCCTCATTCCAAACTGTGCTGTTGGTTTGAAAATAGCTTGAAACCATGATGTCATCTGACGGCAAAAGATGATTAACATCGGTGAAGTTCAGCAGGTTAAGTTCAGCGACAGTCAGGAAGTCAGACAAGGGGTCCGCTGATAAGTTTTTCACCCCTTTTGCTGTAGAGAAGTGCAATTTTTACTCAGCATCTATTTTCATGAAAATTGAGACAGCAGATGATTCATTTAGTAAATGTTGGATGCATTTACTTTTTTTTATTTAATATTGATATTCATATTTGAAGAACTTTACTAAATTGTGTACAATATTTTTTATTGTATGCAATTTGTCAGCTGTATGAATGATGCCCAAGATTAAGATTTGGGCATTTTAAGGCCTTCATAATGCATTGATCAACAGAAAATTAAAAATTTAAAATGTATAAAGTGCTTATTTGTATGCAAATCCAAAAACACTGCTTTAATTTAGAAAAAGTGACTTAGTTGTATGGGACACTGTTTTCTGCTTTGGGCAGCTACATTAGCAGTAAACATGTGTGTGTCATTGTCTCTATTTATACAATCTAGTGTATTTAACAATACCTGGAGTTCTACACTGAAAAAACACAAAGTATTAGTGGTTTTGGTCTAGTTTCTAGTCTGAATAGCACAGTACACTTCAAATGAGAGAAAATTAACTTACAAGTAACTTTTCATCAAGATATAAGAGGTTGTTTTAAATCCATAATTCCTTAATATTGATGAAAAAGAATTAGTTCTTCTGGCAGATTATTTCCCTTATAACAAGATGTTTCTCTTGTTTCAAGGGAAATAATCTTCCAATGGAACAGAAACTTATTTATCAATATTAAATAATTATTGACTTAAAACAAGCTCTAATATCTTGCTAAAAAGTTACTTGTAAGTTAATTTTCTTTTATTTGAAGTGTACCAAGAAATTTGGACTAGAAACTAGACCAATAATACTTGCTAAGATTTTGTGTAATGATTGCATAATTTGTTGTGACTTTGATATTAGTGTACAAATTAATAATATTTTAAAGGACTGCAGTATTTGTTGGCCTTTCTTTCAGTTGTCATGGATACACACTTTGCATGCTAATGAGACATTCAGCCCGTTGGATGGAGCTTATTGCAGAATTCACCCATAACTCAGACAGTTGATAGTGACAGTCATTCAAATCAAAGCAGGAGGTCTCTAAAGCCTTACATTGGCATCCTGATTATGGGATGTTCCATTTGTAATGCTTTGCTCTGGGGTGTTTGAGTTTGCACAATGTTTCAAACAAGAACATATGCATGTACAAGCAACTAAACAATTTAATTACACTGTAGTTGCTTTAATAGACTTGTGTAGTCTGTATTTTTCTGAGTTCATGATAGACTTTATTTGTGCTATTCTGTTTAAATTCAAATTAGTGGTGATTTGACTTGCAGGAGGAGCTCAGTTTGATTCATTTGAAGGTTTTTGTAAACCTTCAATTGAATTTTTGAAATTTTGATTTTTTTGTTGTTTTGTTTTTTAGAATCGGAAAGAGAGTCTCTTTCCAATTAAAGTTAGGACTCTGGCTACACCACTCAAAAATGCTAGTATCGCTTCCAAGAAGAATAAACATATTGATAAAAGATAGAAAATATGATCATGATATGATAGAAATATATCATATTATGTCTGATAGGACTTATGTGCTGACTTGTTTATCATATTTGAAAAAGCTTTAAAAAAACAATGTAAATTTAATCTGTAAACCAAAATCGGTATAAAGCCAATGAAGGGAGAACAGAACTAGAGTGATATGATTAAGACTGCAAAAAATATCACCATTTATGTTTATGGAAAGATTACCATCAGAAAAGTAATTGGTAACAATATTACACAATGCAAAAAACTTGACACAAACATTTTGAGGCTTGTAAAGGAAGGATTATGGTAACTAACACTACGCCCTGATGAACCCCATGGGAGAGCTGCTGCAGCTGAAAAACATAATTATCGGTAACACTTTATTGAAGGGGGTTGAATAAGACTGACATGACACTTTCATAAACATGACATAACACCAGTCATGAACATGAATAAGCCTTCATGAATATTTATGACTGTTGTCATAAAGCGTCATTCGGTAAATTATGACACTTTTAATACAAAGTTGACATTATTCAAAATGTCTATGATATGACAACTTGACATAAACCAAAAAATCATTACTGATATAAATTTGTTATAAAAGTATTACTGATTGCACTTTAAAAATTAGATAACTTTATGTTATTAAAGGTAAAGTTTAAACAGTAATGATTTCTTGGTTAATGTCAAGTTGTCATAACAAAGACATTTTGAATAATGTCAACTCTGTATTAAAAGTGTCATAATTTACCGAATGACACTTTATGACAACAGTCATAAATATTCATGAAGGCTTATTCATGTTCATGACATGTGTTATGTCATGTTTATGATAGTGTCATATCAGTCTTATTCACCCCCCTTCAAATAAAGTGTTACCTAATTATCAGTGTAAAACAGAGAAGCCCTGTCAGTCTAAGCCATAATACAGGATAGTATGAACTGTAGTCTTGAAGACAGAAATTAAACACCAAAATAAAATAACTGTAAGTTACACACCATTAAAAGAATAAGTGCCAGGCTGCAGTTTCCACATATGAAAGAATAACTGTAATAAAAATAATAATTGAAATAATAAATTACAGTTCAAATAAAAGACAAAACAAAATCTAATTTCTTGGATGGGTGTCATACATGTATGTGTTTAAAATACATATGCCACACTGAATAGTGATTAGAAATTTGATGTGTTGAATAATTATGTTGCAGCAAAGACAGACATGGTGTTTTGGTTGCAAGAAGTGATGGAAAAGAGTGTGTGTGAGTGTGTCCCAGGGTAGAGGCTCAGTCATTACTGATACTCCCCCAGAGCGCCTTCCTCAGGTTACTGCTGACAGCTTCTGAAAACATCAGCTCTCCCTCTTTCACAGTTTTCCCTCTTAGTTTCCACTGCTACAGTGCCATTTATTTTAATTTATTCTATGTTGTATGCAGGAATTTCATCCTTTTCTGTTTGATCCTATGACTTGATGCCAAACCTGACCATCAAGTCATAGGACTTGGTCAAAGTGCAAGTCAGAAAATCACCTAAGTGGAAGCTCAGCACGGTCCAGATCTATGTCCAAAGAAGAGTATTTGGTAGTTGGCATAGCGCTAACTACAAGTAGCCATAGCGACGTAATATCACAAATGGAGGTTTTTCAGTACAATGCCAGAGGGTTGCTTGGAGAACTCAAATATTTTTTATGTCAGAATTCCAATGTCAGGAGGCATTCTTGTGTTATCAGATGGAAATTCAGACTGAAACTCAAACTCAAACTGACCATGGCGTCAGTGATTTTAATCTAGTATTACTAGTATTTGGTAACTGACATGTAGCGACAACCTAATAACAGGTTTCTATCAGTATTTTAACCGTTCAAATTCCATAACAATTTTACTTACAGATGTTAGACAACACAATGTGGATCTAATTTAACAGGATACACAACACCACCTTTTATTTTTTGAAAATTATTTCAGAATCTAGTTCAGCTGAATTTGCAGCTTTCATCTTTAACCCAATCTCAAGTTTACTTTAGTGTTTTAGATATTTAATTAGAGCAGATCAAGTAAGAATAAATAAAGTACTTTCAAATTCCTCATAAGTCTGTAATTTATTACGAGAAGGTGTAAATACAAAAAGCAACAAAATTAAAAAGCAAAATATACATTTCAGGTGTTCTGTTAATTGTGATGATTTAAGCTTGAAGATAATTATAAATAAAAATCATACCTTTCCACAGAAAATAAGAATACTAAAGAAACGTTAAGTCATGGCCATGTTGTTGGGAAGGCTGCTGAGTTGACACTTGTCCATCAGACTGTAAATGACAGTCACCAGCTTGATGCTACCATAGTGGTTTCCAAGAATATCCATGGAAAATTGAGTGAAAGGAAAAAGTGTGTGTTAATGTGAATATCTGGGTGAACATACAGCAGCAAACACCTTTTACAAGTCTCACCCATCATGTTCTTTCTTTCCTTGTTCATGAATCCAACACAGTATCCATTCCAACCTCCTAACTGCAACTGAAAGGACAATGTGTAGTTGGAATAGATCCAAATAAAAACTGTTGTGCATGCCTGAACCAACAATTTCTGTAATGCCACTTCAGTGGCGTTACACATGCACTGCTGAGTGATTAGTTAGCAGGTTGCCACCTGCTGCTTACAAGTAACAAATTTTAGCAGTTTACTTTTGTAGTGTCTATAAGTTACAAGCAGCAAAAACAAAATATATAATTGCCATACCGTGTACTAAGGACAAACATTATAATTTTTTTTTTCACTTTCGATATTGGTTATATGTTTAAACAAAGCCGTCGTTTAAGTGACTGCTGCAGATTGTATCCCACACCCTTTTACTGGAAGATGTCTCCATGGAAACCGTGTTTTGGGAAGCCAGCTTTCCAGAATCCTCAGACAATAACAAACATGTGACTCATAAAAAACACACACAGACACACACACATATCCTTCAGCTCCACTTGTAATGTGAGAGGGGGATGCTCCCTGCCCCACCCTCCTACTTCCTTTAACACACATACCCCTGTACTTCAGTTGGTCTGAGGACATTGTATTGACTTTGATTCATTTTAGTAAATGCATTTATGCCTAACCTTAACCAACCGTTAAGACACACACACACGCACACACACGCGCACACACACACACACACACACACACACCTATACAGGTGCCGGTGAACTATAAGGACAATTTTTCCGAACCAGTCACAGTGGTGAATTATGGGAGCACCCCTTTTCACTTGTTCTACAGACTGGCTGAATGTGTCAAAAAATCTTTTATGAGCCACTCAACTAAGATCTCAGTTAAAATTGTGTATACACACTACAGAACTCTAAATATAATGACCTGACTTTATGCAACATTAACAGGACATTGATAATTAGATAGATAAGCCACGCCCCTGACATAACAGTATATTATAAGCACCAATGAGAATTGCAAGGACATTTAAAATAAGACTTCATAGAATGTCCCTAAAATATATTAAAGTACCCAAATGAACATCAAATGGATTAATTCACACCCTGCAATAATGGTAGTGTTCATTTGTCATGAACACAGGTATGGACTACAAAAATCTCAGTCCAAATATGAAAAAAATAATGATCAAATAGAAATATGGTCACCAATTGATTTCCCTTGTTCATTACCAATGGGGTAATGTTTAGATCTATACAAATTAAAATGTATAATGGAATAAAAACAACATTGTTTTTATTGCAATTTTTATTTTTTGGAGCAAACCAAAACACAGGCTCTTATCAAGCTTAGTTTTTCAAAACAGTTTGACTAAAACCTTTAAACCCAAGTTCTTCTAGATACCACACAATACACATGACTCAAACAAAACAAAAAATCCTACTTAAACAGATTCAGAAGCAAACAAATCTGTTTCAACACCACTGCAATTTCTGTAGGAGACCAGGGCCATTTTTGATTTCTCTGAGGATGGTCCTTTTCAGGATAATCTACAAACAAGAGAGACAATTTTACTTTTTAAAATATAAATCATATGTGGGAGTGTGCTATAAAAGTATGCTTGTGATAAAGTTTTACATTCCAGTTCTGTTTATTGTGTCCATTGAAGAGAACCCTTTGACAATTTGATTTCTCAACGTGCAATGAATTAAATATGTATCCACCTAAAATTATTTTTCTCCAATTTTTTTATTATTATTAAATTGATTACCAAGTTGTGAAACAGTGCATTTATTACACATAGAAATCAAGAAGCTACAACCCTGGTGTGTCAAATATAAACTATCACTCAAAGCTTCATTTTATATTACACTGCAAGCTTTATTACCTATTACAGAACAAGGTCATGCTTGTCATGATTCATATTCTGTCCTGTCGATTCTGTGTTTAAGCAGTGTATTACTTGTTCATAATCAGCAACTAACTTTGTAAGATTGTTTCAGCCTTATTTTTTAAAAATTGCACAGACCCAACCACTTCTCTGCATGTTTCTTACTGTGCTTTTTAAAGCTAAGGATAATACTCAATTCTTGTAACATGTTATGATGAGCCTTAAGTCAGAATCTCTAAACCTTACCACTAAGTAAAGAACCACCATGAATAGGAAGACAGCCATACCATCTTGGGGTTCTGAGGGTTTTTCAGTTGGTGGAATAATCTCCTTTCCCTTTCCTGCAATACATTAGTAATACTTCAGGCCAACAAAATAAAAGATACAAAATTTCAAATCAGTTACTAAATGACCAATGAAAGGTTAATTGAAGTAAGTCATACCAGAAGAGTTCCCATGTAATTCAACAGGAGATTGAGGTTTTCTGCATCCTGTCAAATTAGAGATACAAAACAAGTTGTCTGCTATATTAGTCTTAACTGCACAGAAACCTAACCTTTAGCCAAAATTAAAGAACATTATTATATTGTGCAATGATTACTATGTTAAATTATTGAAAATAAATTATTAATCAGGAGGAGGGGGAGGGTTGTTAAGGTAGTCATATCTTATACTGTATCTGACAGCTTTTAAAAACATTAATTTAGAATTAACACCATGGTAGAACACTTTCGAGTAAAACTGTATATAGAGCTATGGTAAAGCTAGGCTAGTTGTTTGGGAATAGTATTTAAAACAAAGTCCCAATGATTGCCAGCAATATTACTCTATGGGTCATCTACACACAGCCCTCATAATGCTGTCCCCTGACAGGAACAAGCATTGCTGGGACTGTGTCTACTCTCCCAAAAACCCATGTCCACTAAAATCCCTGTCAGAAAAATTAGAAAGATTTCCAAGTCAGAAAGCTGTTCACCTGGGTTTCAGGAAATGAAGATAGTGATCCCATCGGTTTATCACATACAGTTTTGTCAGAGTGAGCAGAAACCTGTGGAGAAGACAGCAAACGAGTCATTAAGATTCATTTAAAATTAACTTCAACGTAGAACACCATAGAGTAACACTCTATAAAGAGCTACGGTAAAGCTAGGCAAATTGTTTGGCAATAGTATTTTAAGCAAGGTCGTAGTGATTGCCAACAATATTACTCTTCGGGTCATCTACACACAGTCCTCTTAATGCTGTCCCCTGACAGGAACAAGCATTGCTGGGACTGTGTCTACTCTCCCAAAAACCCATGTCCACTAAAATACCTGTCAGAAAAATTTGAAAGATTTCCAAGACAGAAAACTGTTCACCTGCATTTCAGGAAACGGGGATAGTGATCCCAGCAGTTCATCACCTACGGTTTTGTCAGAGTGAGCAGAAACCTGTGGAGAAGACAACAAACGAGTCATTAAGATTCATTTAAAATGTACTTCAAGGTAGAACACCATAGAGTATCACAGTATAAAGAGCTACGGTAAAGCTAGACAAATTGTTTGGCAATAGTATTTTAAGCAAAGTCCTAGTGATCGCCAACAATATTACTCAACAATATTACTCTTCGGGTCATCTACACACAGTCCTCATAATGCTGTACCCTGACAGGAACAAGCATTGCTGGGACTGTCTACTCCCCCAAAAACCAATGTCCACTAAAATACCTATCAGAAAATTAGAAAGATTTCCAAGACAGAAAGCTGTTCACCTGGGTTTCAGGAAACGAAGATAGTGATCCCATCGGTTTATCACCTACAGTTTTGTCAGAGTGAGCAGAAACCTGTGGAGAAGACAGCAAACGAGTCATTAAGATTCTTTTAAAATTAACTTCAACGTAGAACACCATAGAGTAACACTCTATAAAGAGCTACGGTAAAGCTAGGCAAATTGTTTAGCAATAGTCTTTTAAGCAAGGTCGTAGTGATTGCCAACAATATTGCTCTTCGGGTCATCTACACACAGTCCTCTTAATGCTGTCCCCTGACAGGAACAAGCATTGCTGGGACTGTGTCTACTCTCCCAAAAACCCATGTCCACTAAAATACCTGTCAGAAAAATTTGAAAGATTTCCAAGACAGAAAACTGTTCACCTGCATTTCAGGAAACGGGGATAGTGATCCCAGCAGTTCATCACCTACGGTTTTGTCAGAGTGAGCAGAAACCTGTGGAGAAGACAACAAACGAGTCATTAAGATTTGTTTAAAATTAACTTCAACGTAGAACACCATAGAGTAACACTCTATAAAGAGCTACGGTAAAGCTAGGCAAATTGTTTGGCAATAGTCTTTTAAGCAAGGTCGTAGTGATTGCCAACAATATTACTCTTCGGGTCATCTACACACAGTCCTCATAATGCTGTCCCCTGACAGGAACAAGCATTGCTGGGACTGTGTCTACTCTCCCAAAAACCCATGTCCACTAAAATACCTGTCAGAAAAATTTGAAAGATTTCCAAGACAGAAAACTGTTCACCTGCGTTTCAGGAAACAGAGATAGTGATCCCAGCAGTTCATCACCTACGGTTTTGTCAGAGTGAGCAGAAACCTGTGGAGAAGACAACAAACGAGTCATTAAGATTCATTTAAAATGTACTTCAAGGTAGAACACCATAGAGTATAACAGTATAAAGAGATATGGTAAAACTAGACAAATTGTTTGGCAATAGTATTTTAAGCAAAGTCCTAGTGATCGCCAACAATATTACTCTTCGGGTCATCTACACACAGTCCTCATAATGCTGTCCCCTGACAGGAACAAGCATTGCTGGGACTGTGTCTATGCTCTCAAACACCCATGACCCAGTGATTGCCAACAATATTACTCTTTGGGTCATCTACACACAGTCCTCATAATGCTGTCCCCTGACAGAAACAGGCATTGCTGGGACTGTGTCTATGCTCTCAAACACCCATGACCCAATGATTCCCAACAATATTACTCTTTGGGTCTTCTACACACAGTCCTCATAATGCTGTCCCCTGACACAAACAAGCATTGCTGGGACTGTGTCTACTCTCCCAAAAACCCATGTCCACTAAAATACCTATCAGAAAAATTAGAAAGATTTCCAAGACAGAAAGCTGTTCACCTGGGTTTCAGGAAACAAGGATAGTGATCCCATCATTTCATCACCTACAGTTTTGTCAGAGTGAGCAGAAACCTGTGGAGAAGACAACAAACGAGTCATTAAGATTCATTTAAAATGAACTTCAACGTAGAACACCATAGAGTAACACTCTATAAAGAGCTACGGTAAAGCTAGGCAAATTGTTTGGCAATTGTATTTTAAGCAAGGTCCCAGAGATTGCCAACATTATTACTCTTCGGGTCATCTACACACAGTCCTCATAATGCTGTCCCCTGACAGGAACAAGCATTGCTGGGACTGTGTCTATGCTCTCAAACACACATGTTCCAATGAATGCCAACAATACTACTCTTCGGGTCATCTACACACAGTCCTCATAATGCTGTCCCCTGACAGGAACAAGCATTGCTGGGACTGTGTCTATGCTCTCAAACACACATGTTCCAATGAATGCCAACAATACTACTCTTCGGGTCATCTACACACAGTCCTCATAATGCTGTCCCCTGACAGGAACAAGCATTGCTGGGACTGTGTCTATGCTCTCAAACACACATGTTCCAATGAATGCCAACAATACTACTCTTCGGGTCATCTACACACAGTCCTCATAATGCTGTCCCCTGACAGGAACAAGCATTGCTGGGACTGTGTCTATGCTCTCAAACACACATGTTCCAATGAATGCCAACAATACTACTCTTCGGGTCATCTACACACAGTCCTCATAATGCTGTCCCCTGACAGGAACAAGCATTGCTGGGACTGTGTCTACTCTCCCAAAAACCCATGTCCACCAAAATACACGTGAGAAAAATTACAAAAATTTCCAAGTTGGACAGCTGTTCACCTGCGGTTCACGAGACGAGGGTAGTGATCCCATTGGTTCTTCTCTTACATTTTTTTCAGAGCGGGCAGAAACCTGTGGAGAAGACAGCAAACGAGTCATTAAGATTCATTTAATATTAACTTCAAGATACAGTAACACTGTATATAGAGCTAATGCAATGATAGGTAAGCCAATTGGCCAAAGTATTTTAAACAAGGTCCTAGTGACAGAAAACAATATTACTCTTCTGGTTATATATACACAGTCTTAGAAATGCTGTGCCTTGACAGGAATAACCATTGCTTTGACTGCCTCGAGCAGGTACCTTAGGAGTATTCTTAAAATACATGGTGAAATGTCCTCACTAGTATGTAAACAAGCTATACTGTGCTTATATTGGAGACAGGTATGCTGAAAAAGACAGATATCTAAAAGTTGCAGGAAAATATACAGGACAGTGGGCCCTTAGTACCATGGTTGACAATTAAGCATAACAAAACTCCTCTTTGATTTAATAAAAAAGGGACTGAATGGGGAACAACTTCACACTATTTGTTGTCTGATGTTCCTTCCTGAATACATGCACTTATTCATTACTCACAGTTTTTTTTTTAGTTTTTTTTTTACTGCATTGTGTTCTTATCACAATCATGAAAATTAACATAGGGCTGCACTTCTCTTAACCTCAGTTGCAGCTAATGTTTCATATTTTCATATCTGTTTAACTTAGCCAACAATAACATCTACAAAATATTTAGAAAGCACTACTTTATAAAACGAAAATGTTTAACAGTAGACAAGGTTAGCTGCACATGCTAACATCATAACTGAAGTCAGCAGCCATTAGCCCATGTTGCTGTTTTTGTTTCTAGTCGACATCTAGTCAGTTTGAACACAAATGTAACATTCAAATTCCTGTTTTTAAATGGTCATTCCATTTAACACATGGAGTGTTTAAACCTTGTTCTAAGTGGTCACCTGTTCTCAACACAAGCTAGCTTTTGCTCATTAGCTTAATTAGCAAGTGCTGCATGAAAATATATGTTGGTCACATTGCAAATATCAGTAAAAGTTTGCTAACCTTGCTTATGTTCAAAGCACTTTAACAAAGACTTACCTGCATACTTCTCCACATCCATCTGAGTTCCAGTGCAGTATAATTGTGTATCCTCGCAGAGAGTGCAACATCAGTCTTGGGAGGAAAATGACAGGTGGGGAGGGATTAAGGCTCCACCCCTTTTCCTCTCTCCAATTTGGTGTTCTTTGATGAACAAATCATCCACTAGATTTTGTGATAGAATAATTATTTATCCACTACCTGGGACCTTCATGACAGTGATTTCCAAAATTATTACAGATGTCATTTCCATAGTGATCAGTTATATAGTATGTGCAATTGTGTATATCAGGGGTATTCAATTTATGATATCTTAGCAATATTTCATGATGCCAAGGTCTGAAGTAATATTATATATATATATATATATATATATATATATATATATATATATATATATATATATATATATATATATATATATGGCAGGGAAAGTGTACATGGAACGACATAACCAAGTGGCGGGCATAGTGTACAGAAACATCTGTGCAGAATATGGACTGGAAGCCCCGAGATCAAAATGGGGAACAACCCCAAAAGTGGTGGAGAATGACCGAGCTAAGATCCTGTGGGACTTCCAGATCCAGACAGACAAGATGGCAATGGCGAACCAACCGGACATTGTGGTGGTGGATAAAGAACAGAGGAAAGCCGTTGTGGTGGATGTAGCAATACCAAATGACTACAACATCAGGAAAAAGGAGCACGAGAAATTGGAGAAATACCAGGGCCTCAGAGAGGAACTGGAGAAGGCCTGGAAGGTGAAGACCACAGTGGTGCCAGTGGTCATCAGGGCCCTCGGGGCAGTCACCCCCAAACTGGAGCAGTGGCTAAAACAGATCCCAGGAATGACATCAGACATCTTAGTCCAGAAATGTGCAGTTCTAGGCACAGCCAAGATACTGCGCAGAACCCTCGACCTCCCAGGCCTCTGGTAGAGGACCCGAGCTCAGAGGATGAAGAAGACCACCCGCGGAGGGTGAGAAGGGAACTATATATATATATATACTTAAAAAAACTTAGCTAGGTAGTTGTTTCAGCATCTGCATGACTTGATTTGCTTTTCAAATTAAATGAATTCAGTCTTATTCGAGTACCTTTTGACAATATTTATTGTCATGAAACAGGGAGTTGAACATGTATGTCTCAATCACTGAGTAAAAGTAGGATGTCGAGTCAAAAGAAGAACATAGGTGAAACAAGAAAACTTGTTTACAAGTGACTAACCTCAGAAAAACAAATTGAAGAAAGCTTTATATTTTTGTTTACCATCTGGACTTAAACTATTTAAAAATGAACAGATTTAATAACTGAACATTTTTAGACTTAGATCACGTATTTCTTTTGCTTTCAGTGACAGAAGTGAGTGCTTGCTTGTCATGCCATAATTTTAACCTGTGCTTGAGTGATGTCAGAACCAGTCTCATGTATGTGGATGTGCTCATTGGTGAGCCAGGAACAATATTTTGTTTCTATAATCATTGTAGAGAAAGCTGACTCACGTGTCACGTGTGTGGAGCCAAACATAATTAAGATTTACCTACTAAGATTTAAGATTTACCTACTTACCTCAGAGCTGGGAAAGCTTTGAGGACAGTAGCCCTTTGGAGCCAGGGGATCAGTCCTTACAGACTTTTCCTTCATGGATAAATCTGCTTAGACCAGTGTTTCTCAACCCCAGTCCTCACGCCCCCCTGCTCTGCATGTTTTAGATGTGTCTCTATTCCAGAACAGCTGATTCAAATGATTGCATGACCATCCAATACTGCAGAAGCCTGTTAATCACCCAGAGATACAATCCAGGTGTGTGGCAGAAGGGAAATACCTAAAACATGCAGGACAGTGGGGGCGGTGAGGACCAGGGTTGAGAAACACTGGCTTATACTGTAAAAGCTGCACCAGTAAATCAGACAGTGCTCAACAAGATTTTAGGTTGTCATTTTTGTTTTGGGTCCACATGAGACATCATTTTAGTCTAGATGCGGACCAGGGTCCACCTATTAGTGACCTGTGGTGTATATCTTGATCTCATTGGGTCTTTATTCAATTAAATTCAAAAGTAGTTTGCTTATTCAAAACGGAAATTAAATGTTGACGTAACTAATTAAGGAGTTATAATAGATTGTGATGGCTGTGGCCAAGAAAGATCTCCTGTAGCAGTCCGCTTTACAACCAATCTGTAGAAACGTCTGGCTGAAGAGACTCGGATTTGAAATAACAGGATGGTGAGCATTGTCTAAAACTTTTTTTGATTTTATGCAAAATTCCTCTGTGGATCATCATCTTCAGAATTTTAACAGTCGTCCCCAGAACAGAACCAGCCTTCTTTATCAAATTGTTAAGCTTTTTAAGTCCCTGGGTCTGATGCTGCTCTCCCAACAGATGACAGCAGAGGAGACGGTGCTCTCAACAACAGACTTATAAAAGATATGCAGGATCTTGCTGCAAACCTTAAAGGATTTTAGCTTCCTCAATAAATACTGTCTACTCTGTCCTTTCTTGTAGACGGTTTCACTGTTGAGTTTCAAGTCTAGTCTGTTATCTAGCTGAACACCAAGGTGTTACTCCATTTTCCTTAACCACATCCACTTCTTCTCCCATGATGGAAATGGGGCTTGATCTAACACTGTTTCTCCGGAAATCAACAATAATCTCCTTTGTTCTATTTTCATTCAGGATGAGATAATTGTCCCCACACCATGCCACAAAGCAGTCCACCAGCTCTCTGTACTCAGCCTCTTGTCCATCTCTGATGCATCCCACAACTGCAGTCAGCCGAGTATTTTCATAGGTGACAGAAGTCAGACTTATCCTGAAAGCATGATGTGCACAGAGTGAAAATGAATGGTGAGAGTACAGTGCCCTGTGGAGCTCCTGTGTTGTTGACCACCTGGTTAGACACACAGTCCTTGTTGAGGCCTCCATCTGTGTCTTCTGAAGTTTCTCACAGAGCAGATCAGGCTGAATTGTGTTAAATGCACTGGAGAAATCAAAGAACATGATCCTCAAAGTGCTGCCTGCTTTGTCCAGATGACAGTGGGTTTGATGAAGCAGGTATATGATGGCACCATAAATTCCTACTCCATGGCAATAAGCAAACTGCAGGGGGTCCTGATATGTGCTTGTCAGCTTATTCAGGTGGGCCAACAGGAGTCTTTCCATGACCTTCATGATATGGGATATCAGGGCAGAAGTCCAACAACAGAAGTCCAACAACAGAACACCTATCAGGTTCAGGTCAGGAGATCCATTTCTTCCTACCGTGCCCCTCCAGGTCTCATTGTTATTGCCCAAGTGAGCATTGAAGTCTCCAAGCAGAACAAGGGAGTCCTCAAGAGGTGCACTCTACATTAACATTCAAAGGACTCCAAAAAGGGTGGGTAATCTGAACATGCACATGCACAAACCGTTAGGACCCAGCCCCCCACTTCTAAGCAGAGGGAGGCTACCCTCTCACTCACCGGGACGAACCTCAATGTGTAAGCACCGAGATGGGGGGCAACAAAAGTATGTCCACTCTGGCCAATTGCCTGTCACTGGGGGCAACTCCAGAGAGAAAGAGTGTCCAACCCCTCTCAAGGAGACTGGTTCCAGAACCCGAGCCATGGGTCAAGGTGAAACCGACTATTTCTAGATGGAACCTCTCAACCTTGCACACCTGCTTAGGCTTCTTCCCCACCAGAGGTGACATTTCGCATCCCAAGAGCCAGTTTCTGTAGCCAGGGGTCAGATTCTCGGTTTTCCTCTCTCAAAAGAGGAACATTGGAGTAACCATAGGGTACTTGGTTACCTTCCTGACTAAGGCCCTTCTCTCCTGATTACTCAATTTAGACAACCAACTAGCTCTATAGAGAGTACTAGTTGTTCCAAACTGATTCCATTTATGAATGAAGGAGGCCACTGAGCTCATTGGGGCCTTCAAAGCAGGAGAATGTTTTATATCTTTCCCCAGATTTTTGCCTCAAAACAATGCTGTCTCTGAGGTCTACAGACAATGTATTTGATTTCATGCTTGGTGTTTGCATACTGATATCCATTGTCCATTTTGGGACTTTATAAAGACAGGTGTGTGCCTTTCCAGATCTAATCAAATCAACAGAATTGGCTATTACAGGTGGAATCTATTTAAGTTGTAGAACTTAATCTCTGCAATTATCAGTGAAAATAGCTCTATTTCGAGCTTCATGAAAAAGGCTGTGAATACTTATGTATGTAAATTTAATTTCTTAGTAATTCTGTTTTTAGTTAGTTTGCAAAAATCACACATTTTTCACACATCGTGTCATAATAGGGCATTTGTGTTATGAATCTTGAGGAAAGGGACTAATACAATTTGGAAAAATGTTATAACATAGCCAAACATGGAAAAATTGAAGCGTTGTGAATACTTTCCAGATTCACTGTATATATGGATAAAAAGGTGTTGTCCAGGGATGTTCACATAACCTCTTACAAGTCTAAGTCTCTTTTTAGTGAAATCTGCAACATCTAGTGAGTTGCATTACTCTAGGTTAGGATTTAGTTGGGTAAAGTTTGTCCCTATACCTAAGCTATTACATTTGCATGTGATAATTAACTTTCAATCTCCCAATATTTATTAACAACTATCTTTTAATCATTCAAAATTTAATTTACAATCCAAAAATATGCTATGGCCAGTAATACCATACCATTAAGCCACTGAAATTTTTAGACTCAATATTATCAATCCTCTTACATCCTTCAGTATACTATAAAACCATAGATTAAAGATTAACTTTGTTGAAATGAATCACTCAACAGCCAGTTACAGATTTAGTACATCTAAAATAATCAGTGTTTTAATTTAGCCAGATTTGCATTCAATAAAGTAGCATATTTTTAGGAGAATTGTTATTTAACACACATTTTCCTGACAAAAACCTTCATTACAGGGACCCGCATATGCTGGCCAATCAGCGTGTCTAAAAAGATACACATGTGTGAATTATTCATGAGCAAGTGCAATACCAAGAGTTACCACCCGGGGCGCAAATCGATACACACATTATACACACATGTCTTGTAATTGTGACTTATGGGGACTTTGCCTGATTTTTGGAATTTAACCCTTTGACATCCATTCAAACCCCCTCCAATCATTTTTATGTTGCAAGAATTATGAGGACATCGGCACTGTCCCACTAATTCAAAATGTCCCGTTAGTGTTGCGTGTATACAGGCGAAATGTCCTGTTAATTCACCTGTGCAAACACACACACACACACACACACACACACACACACACACACACACACACACACACACACACACACACCCACACACACACATGCAGACACATCAACTCTTCTCCCAGCTGCTATGGACAGAGAACTGATAACAGACTCCCAAGCAGCTCCAGCCAAAACAACAGTAACACTCAGCATAGTCATATTTAAGCACAATCAAGGAACTATGTTAACTTCAATTATTATGAAAATTCAAGCTATATCAAACATAACTTCACAGAAATTTGACTTCACAATTTGATCTCTTGAAATTGGTCTCTGTCTCTTTCAGATGTTCCTACTCTTTCTGACGCTCTGGCTTCCTCAGGTTATCACAACAAGATTTCTGAGGCCATTTACAACTATTCTTATTATGAGTGTTGGACTGAGAAGTAGCTCAGATGTTTGCTAATTGCCATTGCCACTAGTCTGGAGGATCTCAGGGGGGAGTAATGGTTTTACCTGCGCTACAAATCTCTGCAGCACCTCTAAAGTGACTGTGGGGTGTTTTTTCTGATTAATGCTGTACCTGCCCGACCTGCCATTTCAGTAAGAACTCATTTCTTGCCAGGTTGGCAGTTGTCATTTTGGATTATGAATGGGACCGTGATCTGTGAGATGAATCCTGCTGTAAACGTCTCCAGATCTTCTAAGCTGTCTTCCTTTATCTTTGTAATGCAGTTTCTTCTCTAATGTTTTGTAAAGACATTAGTGAACCTTTGAGCCCTTCACTGCCTCAGCAATGCTGCTGTGGGTATTTAGCTCATGCCACAAATCACAATAGTAGTAGAAATTTATTTATTTATTTTTAGAATGTGCTCTACATCTGGCTAGCTTAGTGGTGAAAGTACCATTATTATTCGACAGGCTCCTTCACTGTCCAGTTTTACAACCCATTAGAAAACCCAGCTGAGACTTGATTTTACTTAACTTTTATTGGTATTGATTTGATATGTTTAACTGTGTCGTTTTATTGCATTTTGAATTGAGCCTCTTTTATTCATTATTATATGCTTAACTTTGTCACTTTATTTTTATGCTTTCTTTTATCTTATTTGTCACATATGTCCAGTACTTTGTTTCAGCTGTGGCTGGTGTTAAAGCAACTTATAAATACATGTCTGTTTTTCAGACTGACCAGATGTGGCAGCACATTCTGGATGATCGGAGTTTTGACTGCACAGGCTAGAAACCCAGTTAGGTGGGAATTGCACTAATACACAAGAGCAGTAAAAGCGAAGAAGATGGATTAACAGTACTTCCTAGTAACTAATGGTGTCATCCAGAAGATGAAATATTGTCTTTTCTTCCTGGAAACAGATCTGCATAAAAGTCATAAGACTATCAAACATCAACAGTGTGTCGAGAAGCCAGAGGCCTCTTCAGATTTGGTGCAAGACTGACTGCTACCAGAGGCCCATCCATCCCAACAGCATCATCATCCATAATGACGTTTAGAATAATATGACATTTAGTTTCCTTTAGGTTAAAACTGTGTTTTGGACTGAACTGATTCAATAGTGCAAAAATGAACAAGTAAATAAAACTATAGTTGCTCAGAAAATGACCAGCGATGTTTGATTTCTTCTTTGCATTTAGAGATATTATTATTATTGTCGCCCCCTCCTGGCCTGACATGGTTATTTCAGCTATTAAAAAAAACAATCCTCTAATTAGTTTTTTTTTTTTTTTTAACGCAACAAAACAAAAAACATTGAGGTAAGCAAAAAGTGTAAAACAAAATTGCAGAAGTGTAGCCCTCCCTTAGTCTAATATCCTGAGTGAAAAATTATATTGGAGCAGAAAGTCCTTCCCTCCAATTAGTTGAGCTTGAAAAGAATTAGGCTCTGCTGTGTTCAACCATCTCTCATGACTTCCGGGATCTGTGCCATGTTCAGGGTGGCATGAGTTGTAAGTAAATATGAGGTCATGAAAATGAACCACAGGCCTCTTCCCTTTTAACAATTAGATGGTCTGATAGGCGCGCAGAGTAGGAGTGAGCTGCAGCCACCGCTCTGTCTGATGAGATTAGTCACCAGGACCTCTCCTCTCAAACTAATTTGAAAAATGCATCTTCGTCTAACCAGCCCCATCCTTCCTTATCTGCTGCTTTATGGCTGGACCTGCGGAAGGAGGAAACCAAGGGGCTGACTGGTCACACTGAGTCAAAAAGAAACTGTAATGCTGCAATTTGTTCTGTATATTTCTTAATACATAGGGGTAAATGGGGCTTTTTCAGTATTTTTTGTTACTCAGAAAGTGCTAATTAATCAGTGTACTTATCTTTCCTGTGATGAACTGCTGTTCTTGGGTTTTATCCACCTACATTAGGTCCAAAAAGAAATAGAAAAAAATAAATAACTCAATTTGGATAAAAGCATAAACATAATTCTGTCACTTTTGCACAACTTTTTCCAAAGTCCTTCTATTTCTTCTTGACTATGTGCCTTTAGCTTCAGGTGCCACATATATTTGGAGTCAAACATCATCCCCCTTCATGCCGATAACTTATAAAATATTTTTCCTGCCTCAAAAACAATACCAGGTTATATAGTACTGTTGTTGTTACTCTTTTAGCCATCTTAACAATCTTCTGTGCAAAACACATTTCCATTTATCTTTTATAGGATGAGGCAGTGACCTCTTGACCTTGGAGATTTGCATGGACAGATATTTTACTGTGTGTTTATGCCTTGCTGCATGATTGTTGCAGATGGTGTGTCTTTTGCATTTTTGCAGCCACATATTGCCATTTTGTTCAAACCTATTTTAATTTGGATTAATTATAGCAATATATGACTATATTTACTCTCAAATCTAATTATCAAATAATTCGATTTAATTCCATATAATTTTCTGATTATTTTATACTAAGCCATGTTTCCTCAAAAATTATACTTGAGTATTTCTGTAAACAATCGGTAGTTACTAATCAACCAGCTGGTCTCCATTCACCTCTTATTACCGTTCTGTTATGAGACAACCAAACTTTCAAAAGTATAAACCAGCTCGTCTTAAACATATTTCGTCCTCTTTGTGCCTTTACAATTGCTGTTTTCTTTCCAGTTTGATGTCTAGACCAAGTGAAACTTCTTAAGAGATTAACTCAACAAGTTGAGGAGGAATTTTTCATTTCTTTCTCTTTTTGTAACAGAAATCTGTAACACTACCAGGAAACCACACCCACCGAACCGTTTTTACATATTCAAACCACAGAAACCACATGTCTTCAGTTCCATGGACATTTATTGATGCCAAATGTTTGGGCTTTATTACCTGTGGTTTTCAGAGTTGCATCATTAAAAATAATCTTTGGTCATCAAAATACTAAAATTAATTGCATTAGGTTTTGACTTACACTTTTCCCCAAGTGATACTAAAACTATTCCTATGAAGGTAGGAATAGTTTAGTGTGTTATTGAAAACACACTAATGTAAAGACTCAAATAGCATTAAAAAACTTTAGTTAATTCAAGAGAATGGAATGGAAGGATTTAGCCTCAGTCTGCAGATGGGAGTGATTTCCAGCAGCAGCAGCAGCAGCAGCAGCAGCAGCAGCAGCAGCAGCAGCAGCAGCAGAACCAGCACCAGCAGCAGCTGTGTTTAACAGATGCTGAATTAGCGGGTCGCCTCTCTCTGCTTCTGGCAGACTAATAACTGTTAGTTTGAGAAGCAGAGATCCTCCACGGTCAGAGTGACACGGTGGATGATTATTTGTAGCCTCTGCTGCCAAAATTAATTAACCAAATGTCCAAAAATCTCTGCTCCACAAATCAGTAACAAACTTCCAGAAAGTATCAGAACAGCTGAAACACTGAGTTCCTCCAAATCAAGGCTACAAACCTGTCTGTTTGGAGTTGTCTTTGGTTAGTTCTAAATGGAACACTGATCAACATGATGAGTATCTATGATTTTGACGATGACAATTGACAAGATGTAATGCTTATTGCTTGTTTCATAACTGGTGACTGCATAACGTTTTTATGATGAAAAGCACTTTGAACTGCCTTGTTGCTGAAATGTGCTACACAAATAAACTTGGACTTGAAATGTTTTGACAACTTTTGATCATCTCAGATAACTCAAGCACCAACAACTGAAGCAGCTTTCTCTCTTCTTATGTGTATTTGCAGATATGTCTGATGTCCCTTGAGATTTGGGAGCCCCTTGCCCTGGCATCCGGCCCCGGTGCCACACTGCTGGCTCCCCAGGATGGAACACACTCATTCCCTGAGAAATGAGCAGGACTCAGTACTCTCACTTGACCAGATACGGACCATCCGGGCGAACAATGACTATGTGGACAGACCAGTGGCGTTGGAACCGGCATCCCAATCTGGATTCTACTATGCCCACGAGGACCGTATAGTATACAGCCATCACTCCCAGCCTTCTTCTTTCTCCTCTGCTCTGTCCCGCAGTCAAAGTCAGCAGCAGCATGCTCATCTGGCACACCTGAGCCGCTCCAGCACCGTAAGCTCCTCGATTTCTCGGACCAGTGCCACATCCGATCAGCGGCTTCTGGCAGGTTTGACGCCCTCTCACTCCGGATTCAGTTCAGTCATCCACTCTCAGCCTAAAGGGGAGCTTAAGTCCAACACTTCCTTTGGTAAAGGCCTGACAGACGAGGAAGCTGAACATTTGTTCATCTGTGAACGATGTGGCCGCTGCAAGTGTCAAGAATGCTGCAGCCCCCGCCGCCTGCCTTCATGCTGGGCCTGTGAGCAACGTTGTCTTTGCTCTGCCGAGAGCGCCGTGGAGTATGGTACATGCTTGTGTTGTGTGAAAGGCCTGTTCTATCACTGTTCTGCCCAAGATGACGAGGATAACTGCGCTGATCGGCCATGCTCCTGCTCTGCAGCCCACGCCTGCGCTCGCTGGAGCACCATGGCACTGCTGGCACTCTGTCTGCCCTGCCTCTGCTGCTACCCCCCTGCCAAGATGTGTCTTGCACTATGCCAGTGCGTACATGACCGAGCAACACGGCCTGGCTGCAGGTGCAGCAACACCAACACAGTCTGCCGCAAAATTTCTGCCTCCAACCCTAACGCCGGTCACCCACCGCTACGAAGCAAAGACCTGGAAAAGTCACTATGACACGTTTAGAGTTGGGGGAGAAAATCAAACCAAAAAAAATGGTGACATTGTGGTCCACCTGCCTATAAATACCAACCTAACAAACCCAACGTCAAGTGTTGTTCTCCTAAAACACTTTGAATTTAGATCTCCAACTCAGGGGGGACCAAAGACCTACTGTGCCTGTTCATGTTGGAGACTTAATGCCTGAAAACAAGAGCTCTACCTTTAACCCAGACTCTCAGACAAGAACAACCTCTCTTTGCCTTCTGTCTTGTTATCTCAGCGTGATAAAATCTATTTATTTATTGTTAAACCTCCTTCCTCCCCACCCTTTGCAGAAGGTTCGAGTGGAGCACAGAGAGGAGTGACTGACCCGCGGCGGTGTGTACAATCCTCGCCAACAGGAGTTCCGTTCTCCAGAAACAGAATTTCAGAGCAAGTACTGAAACTAATCCTGAAGTGATGTTCTGAGGACTTACTGCAATCTAAGGACAAAAAGGGAACACATTAAATCTTTTTGCTACATTGATTGCTTGACTAGGGCTAAGCAAAGCATAAAGGCCATAAAGTGACTGTCTTCACAATCTGAAACCAAAAAATGGGACCATCCACTGTACTGACTAAGTGAATTTAAATGCTATTAAGCTCATTTGTAAAAGAAAAGCACTGTGAGGTGGATGGACAATGTTTTCCACCCAGAACTGAACTGGGGATTATTAAACCAGAGAGGATGCATCCATTGTGTCAAGGCAGCGTGCGAATGTGTTTGTGTGTCTCCTCCTACTGTACAACCTGTGTGTGTGTGTGTGTGTGTGTGTTGTTTTGTCAGCAGAAGAAGCCTCCCTTGTCTTTATTTTTAGCTGTGCTGCTTTAGTCAAGCTCCAGGAGTCTGGTCAGGTTTCCTCTTGAAGTCAGTCTGTCGCCAGCCTCACCCCACTGACCGAACTCCATCTTCCTTCTCCACTCCTCTTTTTCTTATCTATTTACTCATCCACCAATCAGGTAATACCTTGGTTTATGAGGGTTAGATTTGTTAATAAGCAAAATTACCACGAGAAGAGCTTGCCTTTTGATTGTTTGAAGTTTTCGGTCATAATGACATCTGATGAAGGCTCAACCCAGACAGATGGAAGAGAATAAGACAATCCAACTAGAAAGTAGACACGAGGCATTTATATTGTATCTCCCTCCTGCCTCATCTGTCTTCCCTCTAAAGCTCAGTCGGCTAAAAGCCTCTAGTTCCAGGCCCACAGAGAGTTGATCAAACAGGCAATTAGCTTCCTGTTAGCTCTTAATGGGCCATAGAAGACTGGAGTGTGGGAGGGAAGAGGGTGGACAGGATGCAGGAGGAGTTGTGGTGTTTGGCAGATGGAGAGAGGGATGCTAAGAGGGGGAAAAAGAGGTGGTTGATGTTGCAATGAGGTCATCCTTTTTTATTTCAGGTTTCAAAGCAAGAGAAATGCAACAGACATTCTCAAAAAGGGAGCATCTAAGGCGAATGAGTACAACAGTCACACGAGTATGGGTGTGTATTTGTGTGAAGGGTTGGGCGTGTGCATATGTTTTACAGTGTGTGTGTGTAGGTTTAAGAATGAATACGTTTTAGCCTGTCTGTGCATGAATAAGCACAGACGTACACACTGACCTGATATGTTAAATATTACTTTGCTATATTTTTATATGTAATTGTGGACCTTCAGCTGTATAACTATTTTTATTCAGTGTTATTTTCAGACAGTAATATTGTTTTCCATTAAAGTGAGAAATTTCCTGTGTTCCTACACAATTGTGATCTTTTCTGAAACTTTTAGGGCAACTCTCACAAGCATGATGGGTTTTAGAAACAAGTCTAACACCCAGCTGACATGTGCAGTTAGCAACAAATGGGTTTTGCCTTGTGCACCTGGTCCCACAGTGAGCCACATCAGAAAAACCTTATGAAGGTCTGTGTCTCAAACAACTATTTTCATTGTGCACTGAGTTGTTTCATTATTTTTTTGCTCATTTTGTAATTTTGTCTTAGGACAAAGGATGAAAATGAGCTATTATGCCAAGAATCATGGTAATGTTGACTAAGGTGCAGTGTCCGAAATGTCATGTCTGTTAGCAAACCAACTGCAGCCCTGGTACCTGAGCAGAAAGCCTGACCAGCTAGCATAGGCCTGTTGTGTTAGTTAATAAAGACAAAAATGGTAAAAGGGGATATTATTCTGCACGATACGCACTTGAAAACTTCTGAGTATAATAAAAATAATAAGAAACACATATTCCAGCACTGTAATATTATTTTAGCAGCATTTGTTATTCATGTCTCTGTTATGAAGTGA